>NC_039247.1:292578-450078 GCF_003368295.1 Carassius auratus | reverse complement strand
GTGCAAAAGTCTTCTAGCTAAATGCTTGTGGTTAGTTAGTGAAATGGCTAAATTTTCGACTGCTTGTCGTTGTTCCACACACTTTACTGACAATTTGAAGTTTCAGTCTCAGCTGTCCTCGCCGTCTCTGTAAAGCCTGGATGAGAATAGCGGTACAGGGTAATCTGGTCATATGCGACACACACACACACACAGAAAGAAAGGGGCCATGTTGTGTGTGCTCTAATCCCCTTTGACAGCAGAATGGTACGGTCCCATAATCCTCTAGCTGTTGCCGTGGTAGCGTTGAGAGGGTTTTGGATGGTAGCTACGACTTCAGCCCCAAAGCGAACTAAAGATTCGTCCCAAACGCGGACACTTTTCTTTCCATTGGCTCACAGGACAGGGGTAGGCCACTTTTACATGCCTTTGCTGAGTCGAACACATCCTGTAGCTGTGATAATTGCATGAATGTGGTAATGATGTAACATGCATGTGTTATATGAGATTGAAGAGTGTGTGTGCGCGTGCCAGTGCCTGAGCGATTATAACACTCACCTGTCCTCATCAGCAGATGAGCGCTGCTGTATAATTACGGCCCTTCCAGCTTCTCAAATCTGGCTTGTACTGTTTTGTCCTTGCATGCATTAAATGTGTGCACTATTGTGCATGAAAGCAATAGCAACAGTAGAGTCACTTTTAGGTCTAGTTTGGATGGTGCATTACAACATTTGGTGTTTTACAGCAATTCAGCTCAGCCAGATGTGTGAGTTTGAATATGCAAACAGATTGCAATAGCAGAAGTAAGATAGTTGATGCATTTAATTTTAAAGCAAACCAGCGGTAGGCAGGCCAATCCATTAAGGTGCTTTTTAAAGAAGTGATCTAGTTACCCGTTTTCAGTAGTCCACGGGGATTACAGCAATGTGCTTATAGCGAACAGAGGCCGGCGTATGGGGTCGAACTGCCTTAGTGCACATAAAACAAGGCTTAAACCGAAGGTTTCGGTTTCAGATTTCAGATATTTGACTGAGATTTAATTCTTAAAGTTACTGCCAAAAAGGATGGTGAACAAGTTTTAGCTTTAGCCTCCATCAGGCCTGAGCATGAAGATTCAATAAAAGACAGTGTAACCAATAATGTGTGTTAGTTTTGTTGGTTTAGTTTTAATTTAAAGGGTTAGATTTGCATTAAATGTAGAGTAAAGATTTGTGAGTGCAGATTTCATGTAATCAGAATGAGAGTTTTATGCATGTTAGCTTTACGGCTAATATCTATATGCTAGTGTTTTACTAAAAGTTGACAAATGTTTAGCAGATGTGCATACTTAAACTTCTAGGAAAAATAACTGATTGGACAAGTTTTTGGCTAACAAAGTGTTCACTAGATCAATATTCAACCGTAATTCAACCTGTCAGTGGCTAGCAATAGCAATTAGCATGTTAATGACTGAGACGGAAACAGGATGCTAGGTTAAAAATGTGCAGAATCACAGGAAACAGAACTGCCAGTGATATTACGTAAGATAAGATAAGATGCAATTAAACCTTCATTTTATTACACTTTTTTTTTTTATTGTTTAATTTAATTGCAATTTTGTTTTAGTTTTTCTGTGCAAAAAATAAATATAAATTTTTCCCCTGATTTGCAGAAGAGACCCACTAAAATATCATTCAGTGTAACAATCATGTCAGGCACATTTACAACAAAAATCTATTTATGGCATATTAATAGACTAATTACTTTCACCCCAAATACTAACGAGTTTTACTTTTACATTTTTAAAATTCGCCACTATCCTAGTTTTCGCCCCTTTTGTCAGTAAGCATTTTTTCCTTTTTTAAAACACAATCAAATGTAATATGCTCCTTATTATTTTATATATTTGAATATGTACACCTCAGAATAAGCATGTTGTTTTAATTTTACTATAACTCTTTTGTAAATGCATTTCTGAAAACTAGTAATACAAAACCATTGTCTTGATGTACTTTCATTAATCTTTGTATTTTAGTGTATTATCTTTGATTAATGCACTTTAAGAGAGAGTTCACTCAAAATGTAATATCTTCCTCTGTTTTCCGCAGAATTCAGAATTATGCGTTTAAGATGTGTTTTTGATCATCTATCCAGCGCATCCCAACAGTTAAATACGGTTTAATTAAAAGTGGATGCACTAATCTGTCATTATACGGGTGTTTCAGGGACAGAAGACGGACGCTCAGTCAAAGAAGAGGAGGTTTAACTCATAAGTGTGCTAATGAAAAATAATAGCAGGACACAGAATGAGTCACTCATTACAGTTTTCATTATGTGAATCATTTTGGACGCCACAGATGTTGGAGATTTCAGGAGTGGTGTGTTATAAGCCGTTAATTTGAGCTAATGAGGTTTTTATGCTGCTGATTGGGAGCGCTTCAGGCAGGTTTATCATTTTGCATGGCTGTGTAAACTTGTTTTGCTTGGTAGGTTTTGTATTACGGAGCAACAACCATTTGTTTCATGATGACATTCACTAATTACAATTGGCCTGAATGAAATCTAATATTCTGTGTCTGTTTTGCATGTTGCACTTTCTTAAAAAATATGATGCATTTTGGAGCGTTTCTGCCTTTGACAACCATTTTTAAGGTGTATTCGTCTTGTATTTTCTCTTAATCGGCAGAAAAACACCCCAAACACATGATTCCTGTCTGGATCTGATCCACATTTCAACTATTCGATCAATTCTTAGCCCGTTTTCTAATGCTTGACATTATTTTATGCCCAATCCTGATTTCAAGGTTAGAATTATAGTCAATGACACAAGAAAATGCAAACTTAAGCCATATGTTTTCTGACACATGTCTGGGAATATCACTGCATCCAAACAGATTTAGTGAAAAAAAGCTGATTTTGTAAAGTTTTTGCAAATTAAATTGAGTATTTGAACATATTTTTTTCCATAGCTTTAAAAAATTGTAAGTTAAATAATACAGTTTGGATACTTGTTTTGGTCATTTAAACTAGGGACGTAACGATTAATTAACTATATGTTTCATGTTGAATGCATGCAGCATCTTTGTTTGGCTCCTGATTAAAATGCAGTGGTTGCCTCTAACTTTAAAATAGAAAGAACACAGACAAAGCCTTATGAAGAGATTTCTTTTATTTGTGCAAATTATTTATTTAATTTGGAGCTTGTTTTACAATTTCAATTTGGTTTTGTTATTCACAGTTATATATTACAATTTTATATAACTGACAATTTTATCTAAAGCAGCTTACAAATGAGCTCAATAGAAGCAATCAAAACCAACAAAAGAGCAATAATATGCAAGTGCTATGTTATTATGGTGTTATATTTCAATTTTACAAAGAAACGTACAGAATTTTGTCCAAGCTATGATAAAAGGACACATTAAATGTATAATTTGTCTCAAATCTTATTTTGTAAAAAAAAAAATAATAATTGTGAATTGAATTGAATCGTTACATCACTAATTAAAACTGATACATTTGACTTTCTTTTTTTTTTCTTTTTTTTTTTTTATAATTGCATTAAAGCTGAAAAATATTTTTTATTTTGGGAAAGAAAAACTGTACATGATGGAAAGTTTTTATTTATGTTTCTAAACTTAGCATTATCAAATTAGCCAATATTAGCCATTTTTTGCATAGCATCAGGACTTTTCATGGTGCACGTGTGTAAGAAGTTAACACTATATTTGAAGTTTATTATAAAAATAAACATGCATTTAAAACTTTAATCACTGACTTTATTTCAATAGCTTCTATCATCTTCTTTGAGAGGTTAATGCTTTAATATTCAGTTTCACTTTGGTGAGCATGAATGGGATTTTAGCTTCCTGAAGCAGACTGTTGCACTGAATCATTGGAGTGTGATAATTCCTCATCATTATGCATCTCTCTTGGTAGAATATAAGTTCTATAACAGATGTGTGTGATGCTAATGAGTCTGAATGCTGACGAAGCTGAAGGAAGCGTTGGCTGTTTGATCCTGTTAGCAGGTCGTGGCTTTGGCCGCAGTGCAATAGCTCCACTTAAAACATAAGTAGGTATGGTCACTAAAATTAGCCACTAAGGCATTTGACCCTTAACCTGCTGAGTAAAGAGGAACTGAGAGCAAATGTCATCTTTTCCCACGACTCATGCTTTAGACAGAAACTAGCCAAATGGACTTTATTAATGACTGTAGAAGAACGAATCTCATAAAAACTGACAATAAATTTCTTTTTTTTTATATATATATACCGTTTTACTCAGAGTTAGGTCATATTATGGAGGTAAAAGGGATTGCGTTTCACGTTTCCTGTTGACAATTTTTGACAAATGTAAAAATCATGACACCACATCCCTAAAATATCAGTACTATAATGTGTGAAAACTCTCATTCACACTAAAGTAGAGAAATTTATTTATTTATTTATTATCTAGTGCACTGAAAAAAATTGGTAAAAACTATTTTTATTCAAATTTTACTGAAATAACAGCAAATTTCAGAAATTGCTGGTAAATTTCACAAATGATAATAAAGAAATGGCAAGTAACATATCGAATTAGACATGACATTTTGATGTAGATTTTTTTTTTAATATAAATTTTCTTTAGTAATCTTTGTTTAAAGTTTTAAAAACATATTTTTACAGTGTACAGTTGCAAATATACATCATGGTAGTGTGTGTCTCATTGTGTTTTCTGGTTTTAAAACAAAATTATCATTGAATCTGGAAGATGATTTTTTTTTCTGTAGTATGAGAATTATATATTATTCTATTTAAATAATTAAATTTTGTATGATTTTTCTTTTTTGTTTTTGAGTGAAAATATTTCTTTGAGTTTTGCCCAGTTTCTTGTCGTCTTCAGCATTTGCATTATCAAAAAGCATGCATGAACCTCTATAAGTGTTTATTGTTTATAAGTGTTTATTGTTGTTGTTTTCTTTTCAGGTTGTGTTTGAAGCCCCGCCCACAGTAGTAGATGAGGCCCCTGTTAAAGGGGAGGAGACTCCTGCAGAGGGGGAGGAGTCAGAGACTCAAGTGAAGCCTGAACAGGGCACAGGCTCCACCCACCAGGAAGAGCGGACCACACAAGAGCGTCTTCAGTTACTGGTAAGAGTCACATGATCACAGACATACATCAAATATATAAATCATATGCACTGATTTTGCACCATGACCCAAAAAATGCCAAAATATCTGAATTCATGGGAGTGTGGGACAAAAATATGAATTAAATGGACAAAAATATCAAATGATTTTCACTGTCGGTTTAAAAACTGTGATGGAAAAGTCATGAAAATCTTAAAAAATCCTGAAAATCATGTAGATTTTTTTTTTCAGCTGTAAAATATAATGTTTTAGAAATTGCTATTTTCTGAATTGTTGAAAAAAAAAAAAGAAACATGTCATCCTTATTTATAAAGCACTTTGTATAATACAGATTGTGTCAAAGCAGCATTAAAGTGTTAAACTATAACTAAATTATATAAAAAAAACTATTTTTTATTATGACATGTTGTCATGTTTCTTGTTTATTACAATTGTATTAAATACATATTTTAATTATTATTAGTTTTTGGCTTCTGTTCCTCATTTGTAAATCACTTTAGATAAAAGCATTTGCTAAATGAATAAAAGTAAATGCCAAAAAAGTCAGTTCTCCCTGCCGGAGCAAATTAAACTTCTTGATTAATGTATATTTGAATAAATGAATGCATCCTTTTCCAATTTTTTTTTAGATTTTAAAAATCTTTTACTGACATTTATAAGCTGTAAAAAATTTTTTTTAAGAAATTGTCTTTCTCTGAATAATTAAAAACATTTACTTTTAATTTTTTCCCCTTGCTCAGTAATCATGAATGACTGCAAAGGTGTTCTTTTAATGTGATGCACATATCAATGTTTCTGCAGGAAAGTGAGTTGGGCAAGAAGAGGAAAGAATGTGAAGTTCTTGAGCATGAGGTGCGGAAGAGACAGAAACGATGTCTGGATTTGGTGAGTGTTTTTCTCATTTTTTTAATGCTTACAGTTCATATCTCCTACATGTAAGGCTGGAAAACACGCTGTGTGTGTGTTTGTTCACAGGAGAACCAGCTAGTGGACGAGCGCAGCAGAAATGAGCACTTAGTGGAGGAGGCAGAACTCCTCAGGAGAAAGGCTCAGCTGCTCGACCAGGTCAAACATCATTATATCAAAAATAAATGAGTAGTTCACACAAGAATGACGAAAAATGAACTCGCCCTCGGGCCATCCAAGATCAGGATGAGTTTGTTTCTTCATCAGATTTGGAGAAATGCATCAGTGTCTCATCAATGGATGCTCTGCAGTGAATAGGTGCCGTCAGAATGAGAGTCCAAGCAGGTGATAAAAACATCACAATAATCCACATCTATAATCCATAAATCGCTTCCTCCAGTGAAAAAGTCCATCTCTTGTTGCCCTCTCTGATCATAATCCACACTCGTATTTGTTTAGAGCTATTTTGGCTTGTAAATGGTGCTTGATCAGTGCAGATTTCTCTCCTTATTCAGATCACTTTGAGCTATTATGGACTCATATTTTAGCTGCTATTTAAAGTTAAATACCTCTTAATGATGGATTCGTTTCTTATAAACACGCAGCTTTTGTCTTCTCAAGACATTGACTGATGGACTGGAGTGGTGTGGATTATTGTGATGTGTTTATCAGCTGTTTGCACTCTCATTCTGACGGCACCCATTCACTGCAGAGCATCCATTGATAAGACACTGATGCATTTCTCCAAATCTGATGAAGAAGCAATCTCAGATAGCCTGAGGGTGAGGACATTTTCAGCAGTTTAATTCCTCCATGTGTGTCTCTGCTCCCTCCGGGTGTTAAAGGTCAGTGTTTCTCTGTGTTTCTGTAGTCGCAGGCTGAAAATGAGGAGCTGAAGGAACAGCTCTGTGTTTTGAACGCTCAGCGTAGTTCAGTTCTGGAGGAGAACCAGCGACTCCGTGCAAAGCTGGAGAACCTAGAGCAGGTCCTAAAGGTGAAACACTCACGTTCAGTGTGTTTCCCAACACGTTCACATTGCATTCGGTGTGTAATGGGTTTGTGTGTGTGTGACGGCAGCACATGCGAGAGGTCGCCGAGCGCAGGCAGCAGCTGGAACTGGAGCATGAGCAGGCACTGGCTATCCTCAAGTTCAAACAGGATGAGATCAAGCGACTCCAGCGGGTCAGTAATGGCAATGCAATACAGGACTGTTTGTGCTTTGTATTCCTGAATGCAAACTCAAACATTTGGTTCTAATCAAGATTGTGATGAATCACATTTCGTGCACATTCATTTGAGTTGACATCATGTCATGCCTGATTTTGTGTTGAAGAGTGTCTTCTGCTTCTGCAGGCTCAGTTATTTGCTAAAAGAGAACATGAAGGTGTCGTGCAAATGCTGGAGGTGAGTTTCACATCTCGTTGCTTTGTGTTTGTTTTCCTCATGTCAGTTTCTTGTTAAATGAATCATTTAACGTGCGTTAGCTAAGGAGCCGTGATGAGTGGATGATAGAAGCTGACTGTGTTCATAATGCTCAGGGTTTGAATAGTTTTGTATGTGTGTGTTGTTTAACTGGATTGTGTCTTTCTCAGGATCTGGTGCAGCTTGTATTGCACAGAGAGCTGGTAAAGTACAGTGTGTGCACTTCCTGTTTGATGTGTTGCATTTCCTGTTTCCCTCTTTAAACAGCATCACTGATGATTGTATCTGCATCCTGCAGAGGGCCCTGTTTACCTACTAGTCCAATTTATTTTATTTATTTTTTAAGTACTTTGAGTTGTTTTACAAACAATAATGACATAGCATCTATTCAAATTTTAATACAATTAAATAAGTGCAATAAAATAAATGAGCAGTATTGAATAAAAGAAAATAAATATATACGTGCTCAAAGCAGTCATTTTCTTTCTTTTGTCCAAAGTGACATTGCATTTGACCTTTATACTATATCAGTATCCGAGGGAATCTAACCCTTGATCTTGATGTTGCAAGCAGGTTCCTGATTGTTTTCTGAGCGTGTCCTGCTCAGATTTTTTTTGCATGAATGTCCTTGGATTTGATCTGGAAAAATATAGTATGAAGCTGTGAAACTTAAAAATAACTTCATAATGCTCTAGTTTTAGTGCATTTGAGTCTCAAGGCTTTAGATGCACTCAACAGTGATGTGGTGCAACAGGTCCTGGACTGCAGCATTTAATAATCTAATTTAATATCTGCTCTGACTGCTTTTGAAATGCATGATGTTTCCTCTCTCTCTTTCTGTCCTATACTTTGTGTTTTGTTGGCCGCTAACCAGAACACACTGGACTGCATGCAGGTATCAGACGCACTCAAAACGCATTCATTCGGCCCTTTAGAGCCAACTTAGCTTTAGTTCCTAGAGCTTGCTCGTGTGTGTGTGTGTGTGTGTGGTTTATGCAAGAAGGTTTTCTCAACTAGACAAGGTTTTAGCACTCAAATAAGTAAAACAGGGCCACAAACACTGCTAAAAGTTTTGTTTTGTTAGCTGGAGTTGATCAGCTTTTTGTGTTGCAATGTGCCCATGCATTTTGTATTTCCAAGTATTTTCTATTGAATATCTTAACATTAAATGTGACACTTTAAGTTTGAATGTGACATACAGACTTTTGAGGTGAGAGTTTTACAGGAAGCTCTTTATTTTTAGAGTTTGAGCAAGGACTGAATAAGTGACAGTCGGCCAGTGTGTGTGTGTGTGTGTGTGTGTGTGTGTGTGTGTGTGTGTGTGTGTTTGAGCCCTGTGCTCTCAGTGTGCCAGGAAACTGAACCACAGAGCCGGAAGTGAAACTAGCTCACCGTACTCTCTCAAACTCTTGAGTTTTTAATGCTTTTATGGCACACTTGTGTTTTAAACTTAGTAAAATGCCTTTAGACCCCTTTCGTTTGCCCTGCGTTCCTCCTTTTCAATCCCTGCTTTATTTATGAAGCTCTAATGTGTTGCAAGGTGCTTTTTTAAACAAAGACTGTGCATATGTCATGGTGATTATAGCAGGCTCAATGTGTTGTAGTTATCTAGAAAACCCACACACTTTCAATAACACAAATATCACCAAATGAGAATAAATTCAAATTTTCCAAAATAAGTAGAGCTTATGGTTATTGATTTGAATAGACACAGACACTTTACAATAAACTCCAGACGTGTGGTTTTCATCTGCTGCATTGTAAATAATATTTATAAGAAAACTTTTTTTTTTGTTAAAAATAATTTCTGTAGTCTCAAACTCTTCTCAAATTAATTTAGTGTTAATGTTTTGGTTTTTGAGAGCACCTCCTACTAAAGTTCACAAAAAATATCTTGAAAACCAAAAACATTGAGAGCTCAGATTGACTTCGGAGTTAAATGTTTTCATTTAGATACATAATGTATAATTTGACACGATTATAGATTGTCATCATTATCGCATCATCACATGATCTGGGGTACGTTTCCCAAAAGCAACAAATGCCCTGTTTGTAATGGGTTTTATTGGTTTTGTCTCGTCCTCAGTATTAAGGGGCATAACATTTCCGTCACATGCTTGAGATATTCAGCCAATCACAAGGCACTGGATAGCTGGCCAATCAGAGCACACCTCGCTTTTCAGAATGATGAGCTTTGGTAAAATCAACATTTTCAGAAAGGCGGGGCATAGAGGAGAAACAATAATGTACAGGATGTGGAAAATACTGTGTTTTTTAACCTTAAACCTCATAAACGCATTGCATTACACCAAATACAAACAATAACGTTCTTTTTTAGCATCGTCATATGACCCCATTAAATAAATTATGCTTTTGGGCACAATAAGCAATCTAACATGCATGACAATCTATATCTTCCATTCAATTTAAATATATTTACATTACATTTTTGTTTTAAACGTTTTTGAAGAGTGTGCATGCACATAAATGCCTAAGGGAACCCAGGAGTATGACGTAAGAGGACACCAACGATGAATCAAACATCAAATAAAGCAAATTGTTAGGGAACAAAACATGGTAAATTAGTCATCAGGTGCCATATTCAATACTACAGCATCTCAGAGATCTCGAATCAATTACCGTATTTTTCGAACTATAAGTCGCACCTGAGTATAAGTCGCATCAGTCCAAAAATACGTCATGACGAGGAAAAAAACATATATAAGTCGCACTGAACTATGTCGCATTTATTTAGAACCAAGAACCAAGAGAAAACATTACCGTCTACAGACGCTAGAGGGCGCTCAATGTCTTCAGTGTAGGATACAGGAGCACTGAGCAGCATAGAGCGCCCTCTGGCGGCTGTAGACGGTAATGTTTTTTCTCTTAGTTAATTTCTCTTTGTTCATATCAAATTAATTTTGATAAATAAGTCGCATCTGACTATAAGTCGCAGGACCAACCAAACTATGAAAAAAAGTGTGACTTATAGTCCGGAAAATACGGTAATTAGGAGAAGTTATTACTCCAACACATGTGTGTGACATCATTAACAACGGCCCTTAAGTATTGAACTAATGTGGTTCAAACGACGGAGATGAGGAGATGTTTGGGAAACAGTCGCGACTGGCTAGTTAGTTTCCACAACAGTGCATCGTACTATGGTGGTTAATCAGTGTGTTACGAAGTTGGTTGGCTAACCCCACATGTGCATCATTCATCACTTTGGCTGATTAATAGTATCTGCATTTCTTCATCCGACAAGCTGATGTGTTTAACATATTAATGCGTGCTCGTGGATATTAACTAATATTTGCATTTTAATGTTGATCCTGTTTGTAGGCAAAAGTTCGGGAGCTGGAGGAGAAATGCCGCAGTCAGAGCGAGCAGTTTGGGATGCTATCACAGGAATTGGATAAATTCAGGGTCCAGGCCTCAAAGATCGACCTGTCTGGCCCCGACCTGCTGTCCAGCCCCAGCCTGACCCAGCTGACCAATGGGGTCGGCCTGCCCGGTGAGACAGGTACGCTAAAATACTGATCATTACCCAACACATAACAGATCCTTTTGTATCCTTTCAGATCTAAATTCAGAGCAAAGTTCGTAATGTTGTTGATTTAATTTCCAGCTGATTGGTTGGGTTCAAGGCTGTTTACTGAAGAATTGTGTGTCGCTGTTATGCTTTAGTTTTGCATTTTTGTTTCTCTGAGCACATGAAACCACTATGCAAGTATTGATTCTCGAATAACTGAGTTCCTGTCCTGTTGATTCCTGTTGTACATGTAGATGCATATAAATGCATATTAAATTCATATAAAAATCTTACTGACCACCAAACTTTTAAACAGTTGTGTATCTATAATAGTTAGTTTCTCTTCTGTTCTGGGTTTTCATACGCCCTACATTAGTTTGCCATAGAGCATGGCCAAAACAAGCTGTCTTTTAAGGTAACGTAGTATCGCTGCTTACCTTTTGGACCAGCTTTTGTGTCAGATCGCATCTATGATGCATTGCATCTGCATTATCCCCTCTTTTTCCAGGCACAAATGCCTCATGGGAAGACATCGCGTTCTGGAGTTTGGAGGGTAATGAAGCCCTCTGTGATGCCTCTGAGTCTGGTACTATTGAATTCAGTTTGGTTCTAGGCTTAGACGTCTCATGTCCGCCTGCATGAATAACATCCATGAAGATATTAATATGATCAGTCCTGATCTAGACAATATATACCGATCGGTAATAGCACGCACCCCTAACCTGAACCACTTTGTCATTTGATTGGCGTTTTATGTGTTGGCGCTGGTACTGTTTGCAGATCTCACCTTGTTAGCATGGGTTTGGTTTGGTTTTTGTCATATTATCACTTATGCAGTTGGTAGCACATTGCATGTCTCTCAGTTTTGTGAGGAAATGATTTGCTGCTTTATTCTGATGGAGCAGTCAGAATATCTGAGCTGTTGCTTGATTGAGGATGTTCAGAATGTTAGTTATTTTTGCATTAGTGCTTATCTATACATGCACTACCAGTCAAAAGTTTTGAATAATTACAAAGTTTTTTAAAAGAAGTCGGTTCTGCTCACCAAGTCTGCTTTAACTGGTCAAAATAAAGCAAAAAAAGTTAAATATTACAATTTAAAATAGCTGTTTTCTATGTGAATATCTGTTAAACTGTAATTTATTAATGTGATCAAAACTGTATTTTCAGCATCATTCGATCTTCAGAAATCATTCTAATATACTGATTTGCTGCTCAGGAAACATTTCTGATTATTATCCATGTTGAAAACAGTTGTGTTGCTTCATATTTTTGTGGAAACTGATACATTTTATTTTATTTTATTATTTTTATTATTTAATTTTTGAGGATTCTTGATTAATAGAAAGTAAAAAAAACAGCATTTATTTGAAATATAAATATTTTGTAACATTATGAATATCTTTATTGTCACTCTCTTCTGATTAGTTTAATGCAGTCTTGTTTATTATGTGAAATAAATGCTGGCCATTTGAACTTTATATTCATCATACAATTCTGAAAAAAAAATGTGTCGGTTTCCAAACTAATTTTAATCAGCTAAAACAGTTTTTACCATTGATAATAAGAACAATTATTAATAATTGAGCAGTAACTTATGGCTGTTAAAAATTCAGCCTTCCCATCACCTGAATACATTTTACATTTCACAATATTAGCTTTTTACTTTACTTTATTATTTAATCAAATCAATGCAGCTTTAGCAAGCAGTTTATAAAAATGTTTCAAATTATAAAAAAAATGTACTTAATCCGAACTTTTGGCTGGTCGTGTAAAATGAGTACTCCATTCTGAACATAGTCCTGATCTTCTGCTGCAGGTTTGGGTGCATTATCACATCACATGAATAACAGCATGTTTAAATGTTAACATGCACTGCTATGCATTTTTTTTATTTTAATTTGCTTCTTAGGAATTTGGTTAAAGCTGCAGATCTAAATGCTTAATTAAAATGACATTTTATAGCATGCAGATGATGCATGAATGTGATTGGAAGGAGGTGGTGAAGGTAAAAGAGTGATTTCTACTGTAGTCTCATAGTGACGGGGTTCGGGACTCTTATGCAAGCAGATGGTTTATGTTCAAAACAACCCTGATTCTAACCTGTAGATCACGGGGTCGACTAGACACATAAACACATGCATGTAAACCACAGCTCAAAGCATTATCCCACATCTGCGCACACACACATATGCATGCTTATATTACTGTCTTATTAAGGACATACTAGGGATGCACTGATTTCTCAGTCAATACCGATAACCGATTTTTCACATTGATATCTGCCAAAACCGATAGTTTAGTTTTCTTAAAAGAAAAACAAATTCTCTCAATTAATGCTGTAAACTACACAGGGGATCCCTTCATTTGGTACAGCATATTAAAATTGTCGACAAAAAAATGCTATTTATTTTCATGTGAGATAATCACACTCAAATAAAAACATAAACCGATTGCAAATAAGGGAGTTTTAATAAAAACATGTCTTTATGACAGATTAAGTCAAACATACATATATGATATGTTGATATGTTCTTTCAGTTGAAACACAGATTAATTAATTAGATGAGATATAATAGATTTGATTAAGTTGTACTGTATCATTGTACTGTAACTTCTGATGTTCATTTAAGTTTATTTCACACTATAAGTAAGTGGAAAGAATTGTAAGTGGAAGAGACTCCACTTGAACTAAATCGGCCTCAGTGTTCTGTCACGACACATTAAAGAGCATCAAAATGGCATTTATTGTTTGAATTTTGTGATTAAATGGACATTATTTGAGAGCTGAGACTTGTTTCTTATTAGAAGTAGCAGAACTTTGCGATTATTGGTTGGGAGGTGTGTTACATATGTTAATGGTGCTGCGTTAATGCATTATTATTTCTTTAACTTGGGCATAAACTTGACACAGGAAACATTTTCTTCATGCAAATTAGTGTCTGACAAGTTTTCCCACCCGCTCTTGATTGACATGATATTATCGGCCATGATCGTCGGCTGAAAAGTGCCAATAATTGCTTTTATCAGCCGATACCGATATTTGGCCGATATATCATTGCATCCCTAGGACATACAGTATCCTATCATTCTCATTTTGCTATAAAGCTGTTTTCCAAATAAAAATCATTTATGATCAGCTTAATTTAAGTTGCATTTCTCTCCACTCATTGCATGTTAGATGTGGCTGCGGTTTTGCGGATGGGCTCCACGCCACACGCGGCTGAACTGTCACGTCCCGAACGCTCACCAACCGTCAAACACAGAGAGCTGCCCACCATCAGCGTGTCCATCAGGTCCGGCTCCACGTCCAGCCCTACACCCCCCAGATCTGAGACCACTCACCTCTCACCCAAATCAGCTGGATCTCACCCGGCCAGCCCCCAAAAGACCAGCCCTACACATGAGGTGAGAGGAACGACCAGTGTTTACATGAATGCATTTAACAGATGCAAAAAGAGCATGCAATATAATGGTTCATACATATCTTGATTAGTGCTCTGTTGACTAAAACTATATATATATATATATATTTTTTTAACATTTATTGTTTTGGGTCAAAGTATTATTATTGGGTCAAAGATGGACTAAACCAGCTTTTGAGTTAAAATTAAAAATAACATTTTTGCTCTATTCTTTTTCTATTCTATCAGTTTCCTTTTTATTTATTATACTATTTAGAAAGCCCTTGCTATGTGTAATGTGTTAACCTAACAGAGACTTGTTATAGCACTTATATCATTGCTCTTTTGTTGATTTTGATTGCTTCTATTGTCCTCATTTTTAAGTCACTTTGGATAAAAGCGTCTGCTAAAATGTAAATTAAAATGTAATTAAAACTGAAAAAAAAATCACAATATAAATACTATAATAATAAAAAATGTAAATGCTAAATAGTCATATTTAAAACAATAAATAACTAAAATAAAAATGACAAAAATAAAATGACTAAAACTGTAAAAATGTAAATAATACATATACATTTTTTTTTTATTTCATCCCAAATATAATTAATAGTAAAATAGTATATTAATGATATAAAAAAAAACACTGCTTATAAGTGCATGTGTCTAGTACAGAGGTTGGTGACCTTTTTTTACATTAACTTGGACTTTAAAATGTTAAACATCTAAACAAAAAAAGTTATAAATGAGCTATATCTTTTGCTGCACTGTTTTTATGTAGAATCGTCTAGAATACAGATCATTTGTTGGTCTGTTGTCTGGGTTCGATTCCATGAATGAGTTTACCTGGGATTGTTGTTTGAGCTTTAGCGGTGAAGTTTAAAAACTGTTCCTGGGTCAGAGTGCAGGCGCTCGTGGTGCTCGTGCAGCTGTCTAAAGCTGATATTCAGTGAGATAATCCTGAGCAGTGCTGCTGGATTATGAAGGTTGTAGTAGTTGTAAGTGATTATCCATAAAAGGTTTTACCCTTGAGCTATAAATACTGCCTGCATGCCTCCATTTACTTCTTACTCACAGCAGCACTATATTTAGATGATGACTCTGCAAGTTTAACAAACCACAGACATGTCATTATTATTTACTTATGTGTGCTGTATAGGACAATTTTTGTCTTTTTAAGTAAATGAGCACAATGCATGCATAGTTTTTATTGGTTTTTAGGGACTTGGTCAAATGTTTTTGAAGATGAGATTGTCATGCAATCTGTCCGTTTTGACATCTTTGTAATTAGATTGATAACATTGCATTTAATTGGAAAGACAACAACAGAAAATCAAATGGGTAGTGGTTCTTCTTTTTCATTAAAAGATGACCAGCCTATTGATTTTACTATCCTAGCTATGCACAATTATATGATAAGTTGCATTATATTACCATACAGTGTTATTTTAGTGTGATTGAGATTAATTTTAATTGATAATGTGAATATATATATATATATATATATATATATCATTTATAATTTAATATTTAATTTTACAGTTTTAAAGTTATAGTAATTTAGTTTTTTTCTATATCTAAACTTTTTTTGTTTTATTTTAACAAAATGAAAATGATACATTTTTCCTTGGCAACTTTTTAAAATATTTTTTATTGTTTTTGTTTCTTTGTTTTTCCAGCTTTTTAATATTTTATTTAATTTTATATTTATTTTAATTCTAATCCAATTTTAAATTCAAAAGCTTTGACTATCCGCATGAGGTAAAAAATTGTTTTAGATAAAGGCTCAACAAATATCACAACAACTTTATGTGGCACAACAATGTTATATTACATAGAACCCTCTTAGAATTATTTTAAAATACTATAAAATTAATGTAAAAGTTCTGTTTAAAATGCTTATGTTGGAAGAAATGAACATCATCTTATTCTTGGCTATTTTCATCGAAGTTACTTTATATCATCTTATAGCTTATTTAATTTAAAAATAAAAATGTAAATAGCCTTGGTACCATTTTAAAAATCATTTACGACCCTTTTTTCACACACCACATTTTTTTTTTTTTTTTTAAGGAAGCATAAAACCTGTTTCATGCATTCAGTGTTCTTTTTTCATTCATCTGCTCAAAATTTCTGAGTGTGTGTTTCAGGTGGACACTGCTAGTGAAGTTGAGGAGTTGGACATCGACGTTTCTCCGGCGCCGTATTCGGTAACTAAAGGAGCAGCAAAACTCCAGGTCTTCATCGCACGTTACAGGTAAACAGCATTAATCTTAATTTATTGATTTGTGTTTAGGAGCTTACAGCATGTGCTAAACTACGTGGAGAAAATCAACCTATGAATGATTTGCTTGAATTATACACTTGTCTCTGCATATTCAATTAGGAAAGTATCTAAACATTGATCAAATGACACTTTAAATGGAGCCTTGTTTTATTGTCTAAATGCAGTTACAATCCATATGAGGGTCCTAATGATAACCCAGAGGTCGAGCTGCCCCTCACAGCAGGGGAGTACATATACGTCTATGGAGACATGGATGATGACGGCTTCTATGAGGGTCAGTTTATTTATTTAAATGTTGTATTACTTTTTACTTTTATTTATTTATTATTTTTAGTTACCATGGTTACAAACAGACAATTGAGCTGACTTTTGTAGTGCTCATTCACAATGCGTAACTCAGTATTGTTTACATAAAAAAAAAAATGGAATCATTAATTTTTAATAAGCAATAACAATACTTTTCCATAAAAGCTGAAAATATATGTTTATACTAATAATTGATTTTTTATTAAATAATAAAATTGTTTTTTATGAATGCTGACTATTTATGATATATTTGTATTTATGTTTTTACTTTATATTTCTTAAATCATTGTTTTTTGTAATGAATGATAAATTCGTTTTTCATAAATACTGAAAATATATGTATATTTACAAAATATATTGAATTTATTTATTTTTTAATAAATTTTTCATTTATAGTTGTTTTTAAATCATTGATTTATGTAATAGTAAAATAGTTTTTCATAAATGTTGAAAATGTTTAAATATGTTTATATAGATATAAACATATATATACTGTATATACAATTATTAATTGTTTGTGTGCGTGTGTGTGTGTACTTCTCATCACACTTTTAATCAGAAAATGTAAAAAGCTAATTCAGTTCTCACTTCTTAACTTCTAAAAATCTGGTTTAAGTATAGGATAATGTACATCCAGCCGGTTGTTATCGCAGAATAACCCCCAACAGGGTGATCAGGACCCTGATGTGAAGCAGAGTTGAAATATTTGAACGCAAAGCTTCCGTAAACACAGCAGTTGTGAGCAAGCGGCAAGTTCAAACTACCGTATTTTTCGGACTATAAGTCGCACCTGAGTATAAGTCGCATCAGTCCAAAAATACGTCATGACAAGGAAAAAAACATATATAAGCTGCACTGGACTATACTGTAAGTCGCATTTATTTAGAACCAAGCACCAAGAGAAAACATTACCGTCTACAGCCACGAGAGGGCGCTCTATGTCTTCAGTGTAGACTAGCCCTCTGGCGGCTGGAGACAGTAATGTTTTCTCTTGGTTCATTTCTCTTGGTTCATGTCAAATTAATATTAATAAATAAGTCGCACCTGACTATGAGTCGCAGGACCAGCCAAACTATGAAAAAGTCTGGAAGATACGGTAAATGGACATTTAAGGGATATGGTGCAGTCATACAACTTATTGCACAATATTTCACAACATAAATGATTATGGCGATAAAATATATCTCACCAGTTTCTTAGTTATCTTATCACCCATTACGGTGTACAGAACAATCGTTGCAAAATGGCAGCAGCTGCTTTTGTATTAAACGAGAGGGCGAGTTCACGATACCAGGATGATATAATAAAATAATTGCACATATTATATGGAATTGAGTTTGAATATTTCATTAGCTAACCAAACACAAAGCTTCCACCCAGAAAAGTTTTCCTAACAAGACTGTAATGCCGACTTCAGTTACCCAGATTAGCCTGTGTTATTAGCTTTTACCAGTCGTTATCGAGGGATACCTTGGAATGACTGACCAATCAGAATCAAGTATTCCACAGAGCCGTGTAATAAATATCCTTCAACAACACTACCTGCAACTAACACTAATGTGTTGCACCATTTTTCTGTCGCCCTCTGTAGGAGAGCTGATGGATGGCAGAAGAGGCCTCGTTCCCTCTAACTTTGTGGAGCGTGTGTCAGATGACGACTTCATGAGCTCACACCATAACCAGGCAGGCGATATTTCCCATAATTCCTTCCAGGAGAGTAGCTTCCACAGCGGCAGCGAGCGACTGCACCGACACCACTTACGTTTTGCCCACAGCGCCTCCGAGAGGACAGAGACCTCCACAACAGCCTCGGCTCCTGGTGACAATGCCAAAGGGAACCCCTCTAACCCTGCCCTGGTCGCCCCGCTCACTAACGGCTTGGACTTGGATCTAGAAGAGGTTGGGGTGGACACTGTGCCTTACCCCCGCAAGCTAACGCTAATCAAGCAGTTAGCCAAGAGTATCATCATTGGCTGGGACTCTCCGCTGGTCCCGGTTGGCTGGGGTTCTGTGTTTAGCTATAACATCTACGTGGACCACGAGTTGCGGCTCAATGTGCCATTTGGTAGCCAAACGAAGGCCGTTCTGGAGAGGCTAGATTTGGCGCAGAAGGCATATCGGATTGCGGTGCAGTGCCTGACGGAGCGAGGCAACTCGGATCAGCTGCGTTGCACTATACTAGTCGGACGGGACGTGTGCGTGGCGCCGACTCACCTGCGCGTTGAACGCGTAACGGCTACCTCAGCCAGTCTAACCTGGCTGCCTAGCAACAGTAACTATGTGCACATTGTGTCTTTGAACGATGAGGAGTGCGAGCTGGTAAAGGCAGGATGCTATTCACTGTGCCTCAGTAACCTCACACCCAAAATGCATTACAACATTAAAGTGGAAGCTAGGCCGCACCGCACAGCATGGGAACTACCACAGGAGTGCCGAGAACGCAAAACCGCAGTGACCTCTTTCACAACCCTGACCGCAGGTGAGATGCAAAGATTCACTGATGATGTTCATGACAAGACCAGGAACAAGTATCTATTTTGATTTATTTTAACTTCCTTTGGTTTGACTTTTGACCCTTTGCCTTGTCTTCCAGGTCCTCCTGATGCTCCTCTGGATGTGCAGTTGGATCAGGGCCCATCTCCGGGAATAGCTCAGATCAGTTGGCTGCCTGTTACTATAGATGCCGCTGGGACGTCCAATGGTGTTCGAGTCACTGGCTACACCATCTATGCTGACAAGAAGAAGGTAAACCAAAAAATTCTACTGAAAAGTCCACTTTTTATTTTTATATTTTATATTTTATTCACATATTTTTATATAGAAATTCATACAATATAAGTGTGTAAAACTATTTCACCTGTGTCTTCAGGTATTGGAGGTGTCGTCACCCACAGCAGGCAGCGCTCTGATTGGTCCATCTCAGATCCAGACATTACAGGCGGCTCATGAGCTCACCGTACGGACCATGTCAGCTTTTGGTGAGTCGGTGGACTCCTTGCCGGTGAATGTGCCCACCAAATTGCCTGCCATCATGTCCGGTGTCTCACTCCCTCAATGCCAGTCTGTGCCAGCCACCGCCAGTGTCCTCATGGCCAGTGCCAACCCAGATCCCGCTGTCTGTGCCACATCTCTCTCTGCTGCCAAAACGCCCATTCTGCCACACGCTGCTACACTGGACGAGCATACCACTGGTCCTGTTCGGGGAGTCTATGTCAATCCACCCAATGCAGGCGCTCGTGAGGTCCCTTCGTCTACTGCATCTTATGTAGAAGCCTGGGCATACCCAACATCAGCTGCACCTCTGACGGTTGCAATGCCCGGACAGGAGGCACTGCCACTATATGCTTCACGTACTAACTCAATGGTGAGTTTAAAAAAAAAAAAGAAGTAATTATAAAGCATATACTCTTGAAAAGTTGTCATCCTTTATCCACGTGTTGTTCCAGTTTCTGTATTCTGTTGGATGCAAAAGGAGATGTTTAGCAGAATGTCCGTGCTGCTTTTTTCCATATAGTGAAAATGAATGGGGATTTATGCCACCAAGATCCATAAATGATAAAGAGCACCTTACAAGTATTATAACATGGTACTCTATGGCTAGATTGCTTGGTTCCGAAATTTCTTAAGGCAGACAATAGTATTGCATAATGGACAGACCATTATTCACTGAAAATTACCTTCTACATGTAACCCTGGGGCATGTCCTTGTGCCATAATTAAAAATACTTAAACACAAAAGAGAATTGAGAACTTCAGTGGAGGTAAAATTTTGATCTGTTCGTTGCACAAAAGTATTTTATGTCTAATTTAGCTCTCCCGAATAATTTTTATTCTTTAGAAAACAGAGCTTTCCTCTAAAGTTCAGATGTTTCAATTTTGGCCGTAGACCAGTGAACTTTAGCTCTAAGCTTCATCCACTGCTTCAGCCTATGCTTTTTCACAATATAATGTAGAATTGGTTTTACATGAGTTGAGATACACTGTCTGTGTGCAGAGATCTGGGATGTATGGTTCTGTTTAGGGTTAAGCTAATAAAGCATCTCCATCCACAGGTGAGTTTATCTGCACCCCTGGTTACACCTGCACCCATGGTCATGTCTGTTGCTACACCAACGCCCATGGCCGTACCTGCTCCCTTGACCACACCAGTGTCCATGACCATGCCAGGTCCTGTGGCACCTGTCGCCATGCCTGTGCCCATACCTGCACCTGTTGTTGTACCTGCATCAGTGCCAGTGCAGTCCAGTGTGGCTCCTGCTGTGCAGAACCCAGGCAGAGAGACCGAAAGCCCAGGAAGTCAGCGTCCTGTTGCCTCTCTCTCCGACTTCTTGGAGGACCCCCGTGCCAAACTTCACACACCACCATCCAATACTACCTCCCCAAAAGTGAACATTCCAGGAAAGGACCCTCTCGATGTTCCAGATACGCACCCACTGAGGCTTCCCAATCCATCACCCTTTGAGTCAGAGGCCGAGGAGGACAGGGAAAACACCAGGCTTGTGTCCATAGAGGAGTTCCTGCGGCCTGTACCTCAACCTCGAATAAAGGTCAGTTTCCAAACCAAATCTGGAGACTCTGTGTGTCCCTGTTGAGTCATTATAATTTTGGACTGCGCTCATGTTGAGTATCTTTCCAATGCCCTCAGAGATCATTTCCCTTCCTTAATATTTGAATTTATTCCAGCAGAGATACACTTTCAATAACTGAAATACTAAGTGTTGTCCTAGAGCAGGGTGCCTAGTCCTGCTCCTGGAGGGCCACTATTTTACAAAGTTAAGTTCCTACCCCAATTAAATCCAACTGAACCAGCTAATCAAGGTCTTTAGAATTGCTTGAAATTTCCAGACATGTGTGTTGGAGCAAGTTGCAACTTAATTCTGCAGGAAGGTAGCCCTTTGACGTTTACATTTTATCTGACGCTTTTATCCAAAGCGACTTACACTTGCTATATATGTCAGAGGTCACATGCTTCTGGACCAACTTGGGGTTAAGTGTCTTGCTAAGCGACACATCGGTGTCTCACAGTGGATTCGAACCCGGGTCGCTCGCACCAATGGCATGTGTCTTATCCACTGCGCCAACAACACCACTACTTTGGGAGCAACATTGGACACCCCTGTCCTAGTGTCTTGAGAAAACTGTGTTGAAGTTGTTGTTTTTGTGAAAACCTATCAGGTCTATGCTGGTGGTCTTATGGACCCTCCCCCAGATTACCACAGGGAGAGCAGTCGGTCTGATTTGTCTGATATACTGGAGGAAGAGGAGGAAGATGTGCACTCGGAGCCTATTGGTGACGTTCCCTCCAGAGGTTACAGTACAGCTCCAGCAGGCAGGGTATGTACATGCACATGAACGCTGTAGTATTCCTCAGTGAACCTTTGGACAAAATGTTGAGTCCTATTGCGATGTGGCAGTTGCCAGGACATTTTGTTGGTGTTGAACCTGGTCACCATGCTCACAGTGAAATGTCACTGATCAATATAACTGTATGTTAAATATTGAATGTGCTCTGATTGTCCAAGTGGAAACTTGTTGGGACACAGTGTTAGCCATGCTTATCATTTAGGTTTTTTCTGTTCTTATATTTCCTCTGTTGCATTTTAATTTTCTTGTTTCTTTTTCTCGTTTTATTCCACTTTCCACTTTTGCCACCGAACGAAACTTTTGCCTCGTCTGTGTGTTCTTGAACTATCACCTTGCTCCTTTCCTACTCTGGTAACTCCCAATGCTCCTCTAAAACAACCCCAGTCTGAAATGTGGGAAACTGACAGTGATGAAGACATTTTAGAGAGGATTATAAAGCTCCCTCCTCAAGCCTACCACAACAAGCAGCTCTTCAGCATTCCAGAAGTTACAGAAGAGGAAGACAACACTGAATCGGAATCCCACTCTAGATCTTCCCCAGGCCGGACTGCTTCTGGCAAGAGCCGTCAGTGTGGACACGAGAGTCGACGACATTCTCCAAACAATCGTAGACATAAAATGGAATCTGATTCGCCCGTAGAGAGGTGCAAAGGGACTGCACAAGTCAGGACTAGACCCAGAGTGCATTACGCTGACACCGTGGACACCATCAGCTATATGGATGAGGAAGAGGAAGAGGAGGAAGAGGACTCTGACAGTAGTCTGTATGCTGGGCCTAGTTCTGTTAGTGTGGCTGCACGCCGCAAACCACACAAAGGCCATGGCGACCGACTCAGGAGAGAAGCCTTGCTCCGTAGCCAGATGACTTCAGGAACAGTGCAGGGACCGTATTTACTTAGCAAGACCATACACCGTGTGAAGTCGCCCACTGGACGCTCAACAGAGATTGACGTAGAGTATGGAACCGATAATGACGAGGAGCATCAGCTGTTTGATCCTGGAGAAGTGGTGTTAGACCAAATGAGCTCGGAGTGGTGGGTGGAAGGCAGTAACAATGAGTACCAGCACTTGCCCCTGAAATGCAGACCCCAGCCAGAGCTGCTTCCAAGCAGCCGCTCATGGGTGGGTTATCCTCTGTCCATCCATCTCCTGTTGTAACACAGCCATCTTTCCCTTTAGATGATCTTTTTTCATAGCCTGCCCATCCATTTAGGGCATGGCTAAAACCTTTTGCGTCCTGAAAGAGAAGAAAAGTCTCACATCTGTCACTATTCTGATCAGTTCACTGTAACTTGTTGGAAGACTTAGAGCTGGGGTTCTCAACTCTGGCCCTCAAGGTCCACTCTCCTGCAGAGTTTAGCTCCAACTTTGAACAAACTCACTTGCCTCTAATCCTGAAGACCTTGATTAGCTGTTTCAAGTGTGTTTGATTAAGGTTGGAGCTAAAATCTGCAGGAAAGTGGACCTCAAGGGCCAGAGTTGGAGTTATTGTTGGAGTTAGCAATAGCAATCTTAAGGTACTGAGAGATTATCATAGCTTCGTAAAATTACGGTTGAATCAATGATGTCACATGGACAATTTTGTTGATGTTCTGGTCACATGTCTGGGCCTTGGACGTGGTAGTTACCTTGCTGTCTATGGAGGGTCAGAAAGCTCTTGGATTTCATCAAAAATATCTTAATTTGTGTTCCGAAGATGAACAAAGGTTTTGTGTGTTTGGAACAACATGAGGTTGAGTAATTAATAACAGAATAAAAAAATTGGGGTGAACTATCCCATTAGTGTAACTGAAAGACAAAAAATGAAAAAAAAAAAATAGATTATATAGTTATTTATTCCCAACTCTACATGGAGCTAACATTTCAAATGGATTCATTTATCAAATACTGGCAGCTATCGTGGCATATGGGATTACAACAAGTATACAATGACTCTCCAACACTAGTTTCACTGTGGATGCAAAAGGTTTAAGCCTGTACTTTATTCTCCTTGCAGTTGACTTTGTACCCTACACCCTTTTACCCAGTCTCTAGTCGAAGCATCTTCGTGTTTGTAGTTGTGTAGCTGCTCTATGCATTTGTCCTACATCTTATTCTTCCCAGTGTTCAGTTGGCTGTGCATTATTGCTCAGTAGTTTTACTTGCTGTAGTGCATCTCCTTTCCTTTATACAACTGGGATTCTTCCAACCCACATATTCAAGGTTGTCCAGAGACTGCTTGAGCAGTTAAAGTAGAGACTGGACTGTATGTAACTGTATGTTGTGCTTGCACAGGGATCTCCTGTTTGTTCTCATAAATCCACTGTGTTGCTACAAAGAACAACCCCAATTGCTGCTTCTGTTGATCTGGTATCAAATGTTGCTTGAGCAATGGCTTTTTTCACTTGTGTGTATTTCAGGGCTCCGGGCTAATTGCTAATTCAGTAAAAAAAAAAACATTTGCTATTTGCAATTAGCCTAAGAAGCCAGAACTTCATATTGTGTTTATATGTGGCTTCTTTAAATACTCTGGTGTGCAGATACAGATGTTTGGTCCATTGACAATGGCTAGAAGCTTTTGCATATAGTTGTGTAAACCATTTCAGGCCTTTTGGTTAACAGGTAGCAAGCTAAGCAAAGTAAGCTGGACACAGTAATACTGTGTACTGCAAATGTTACAAATGTGAAGGTGGGGGAGTGAATGTTGAATCGCATCATAACCACAATCTTGACCTGATTTAAACCAGATTGTGTGATGTTTCAGTTGTTGCACTGCGATGTTGGTAACACGTTAGATTAGAGAACACTATTCACTATTAACTAGTTGCTTATTAGCATGTATTTTACTAGCATATTGGCTGTTTATTAGTACTTATAAAGGACATATTAATCCCTTATTTGACATGACAATATTCTAGATCTCTCAACCCTGGCATATACCTAAACATAACTACTGCAAACAACTACCTTGCTTGCTATCAGTAAGCAGCAAATTAGAAGTTTATCAAGGATAAAGTGAATGTGTGTTCACTAATATGAAGTGTTACTATGATATAAGTCAGTGGCTGAATCCCACATGTGTCATTATCTAACTGTTTGTCTCTCGAAAACCAGGAGGCAGGTGGAAGAGAAGCATCGTTGGCAGATCCAGGTGCAATGTGGTGCGATGTCACTCCAAAATCGCCACGCTCTGAAATTAGACTGCACAGAGGTAAGACTTTCTCACTTCCCTCTCTCTCTCTCTCTCTCTCTCTCTCATTTATCCATTTCTGAGTCTTGCCAACCAACCCATCTTAAAACTGCTCTTAACCATTCTTCTTCAAACATAGTTTTAGCTAAACCGACACATGTATTTAGCTTAGTCTCAATTGAGACTTCTGTTTTGCTTAAAACTAATTAGTTGTGTTCTATGAGGCTGTTTTACTCTTTTTTTGCTCATTCTTAGGGTTAGTGATTTGATCAAACCTCTGAACACAAAGTAGTAAAGGGATAGTTCACCCAAAAAATGAAAATTACCCCGTTATTTACTCGCACTCAAGACATTATTGGTGTATATGACATTATTGTTTCATCCAATCTGAGTCATATAAAAAAATGTCCTGGCTCTTCCAAGCTTTATAATGACAGTGAATGGGTGTTTTTTTTTATCAATAGTCTGAAAGAAGTCCAATAAAGCGCATCAATCCAAGAAAAAATAGTGCCTCACATGGTTCCAGGGGGTAAATAAAGTCCTCCTGAAGCAAATCGATCTGTTTTTATAAGAAAAATACCCATCTTTGAAACTTTATAAATCATAAATAACCTTCCGCTTACTGTCGTACGCGAGTTCATTCCGGCGGATGATGTAGGACGAAGTGTAAGGTCCAGTGAAAAGTGACAAATGCGGAAGAGGAGAGGAGAGAGGAAAATTAAAGCACGAATTAGAAGCACAAAATGAGGATTTGTAAAGAAAAATGTCAGAGGATTTCGACATAAGGCAAGAGGAGACTGGTTTTCCTTTGCTAAAGTAAGGAGACTTTGCTTCCTTTGCTCCTGTAAACAAGCATTGTTTCTCGCGAGACTATCAAATTCTCAGCGGACCTTAAGCTACGACAACATCCTACATCATCAAACTTTTATGAAAGATTTATAAACTTTTAAATATGGATATTTTCCTTGCAAAAATGAATTGATTTGCTTTAGGAGGCCTTTATTCGTCCCCCGGAGCCGTGTGGGACACTTTTTACAATGGATGTATGCGCTTTATTGGACTTCTTTTGGACTATTAACAAGAAATATGCATTCACTGCCATTTTAAAGCTGGGAAGAGCCAGGATATTTTTTTATATATAACTCTGATTGTATTCGTCTGAAAGAACAAAGCCATATACACTTAGGATGACTTGAGGGAGAGTAAATCATGGGGTAATTTTCATTTATGGGTGAACTATCCGTGTAAAGTTTGCCATGTAATATATTCAGAACTGGCTTGTTGAAGAGTGCTGTTACTTTTTGATGTGATCAGACATTTAATTTAAAGCTGCGGTAGGTAACTTTTGACGCTCTAGCGGTTAATAAACAGAACTGCTTGCGTCTTGCGGAAGAACATCGTAGCCGGAACTACTTCTCTCTGTTTATGTCTATGAAGAATCACAAAGGTACTGGGTTACTCCGCCGCGGTATCCCCGAAGCAATCTAAAATAGTCCGAATATAAACACTTATTATAGGTGCACCCTAGTGATTCAGGACAAGCCAAAAACACGGTTTGGAAAATGGATTCATGGTGTACTCGCTTATTATATACATTTTTCTACATTTTGAACACAAACAAAGTTACGGACCGCAGCTCTGATTGGTTGTTTTTTACCGGGAGCGATGGAGTTTCTGCAAATGGCAATAGGACACTGGGAGGAGCCAGAGGAGCTTGATTTTTTCACAGATTATCTGTCTCATATTCTACTGTCAGGACATAATGACAGGTTTAACAAATATGTAAAAAATATATTTTTACAAAAGTTACCTACAGCACCTTTAATTGAAAACCCATAAATTTGCATTCATGGATACTTGAGTAATATAAAGTAACCATCATTTCCTTTACAGTGGCGTTTTGGTGCTTTTGTGCTTTGCTATACATTTACTTTTATCTTTGCAGTTGCATTTATCCATTAAGTAGACACTTTTATCTACTTACTTTTGTCTTTCTTCCTGTCGTTCTCACTCTGTATGGATGAATCATGTGCACACGTTTCTGTAGCGGCTCATGGCAGCTTAGGATCAGGAGGTTTTAGTATGATTACCTCACTTAAGGACACGCCTGGGCCGCACCATTATGGTTTTCAGGCAGGGATGACCACAAGCATTAGGTTACTGACAGTAATGATTCCCAAGCGTCATGAATTCAGCTTTCCAAAATGTGATAAAGGCATGACATGTCCAGATCGACCACCAGTGTGTTGCTGCATAAATCCTAGAGGTGTAAGTCACATGACATGTCCTGTGAAATAATTTCTTGACCAGTTTGTGTTTGCTCCTTGGTGATACAGAGCCCAGAACATCTGGAGAAGATGAGGTGAGAGTGTTTGTTGCCCTCTTCCCGTATGATCCTGCATTCATGTCCCCCAATCCTGACGCTGCTGAAGAGGAGCTTCCCTTTAAAGAGGGCCAGATTATCAAGGTATGACTCAGTTTGAAGTGATTTCACACATGCATTTGTTATTCTTTAACCTTGTAAAGCATGACATGTGAAATAATAGTCAATAATAGATGTGGAACAGTTTAAACTCAACCTTTGGACAAAAGAATTGAATTGAATATATGTTTTATGTTTTGAATCATATGTGACCCTGGAGCATATGCTTTGGTATAGTTTTAGCAATAGCCAAAAAAAACTTGATTTGGATCAAAATAGGTTTTTCTTTTATGCCAAAAATCATTAGGATATTAAGTAAAGATCTTGTTTCATTTTCTACCATAAATATATCAAAACTTATTTTTTGATTAGTAATATGCATAGATAAGAATACATTTAAACAGCTTTAAAGATGATTTTCTAAATATTTACATTTTTTTGCACCCTCAGATTCCAGATTTTCAAATAGTTGTATCTCAGACAAATATTGTCCGATCCTAACAAACCATACATCGATGGAAAGATTATTTATGCAGCTTTCAGATGATGTATATATCTCAATTTCGAAAAAATTACACTTTAGACTGGTTTTGTGTTCCAGGGTCACATATTTGATACATCAGGGTTTTATGCATATAGTATGATACAAGTTTATATAGTATGATCAGTTTTATTCAGATGCCCAAAATAAGCAGAAATATGCAAATTGGTGCATATGGTGATATGACCAAAAATTTATGAAATTCTGATGATTGTTATGTAAATAAATGAGCAGATACTTACATACAATTATATTAATATAAGCCATCACTCTATATGTGCCAATAAATGTCTTCGTAAGATTAGATTTAAATACTTATTTTGATAAAAGGTCAGGTTGAGGCCTTATAAATTTTATAAAGTAGGCTTTATAGGTAAAACTGCATAGACAGAAATGCTTACACACTGTAAATTCTCACCCACATTAGCCTACATAATGTGCACCTGTAGTGCAAAACCTTATTATAATTCACAGAAAACACGATTTTGTTGTTCATAAAGCATCTAAAACAGAGTAAAGTTGCAGTGTTTCTGCTCCGCAGGTTTATGGGGACAAAGATGCAGATGGTTTCTACCGAGGCGAGGTGGGTGGCCGTCGTGGCTTAGTGCCGTGTAACATGGTTTCAGAGATCCAGGTTGATGATGAGGAGACCAGAGACCAGCTCCTGAAGCAAGGCTTCCTCTCCACCGAGGCGTCGATAGAGAAGATAGGTATGTTTATCACAAAATACCTGTGTGTGCAATGTTCTTTTTGATTCCGGAGCATATGCTAACATCAAACTCAGCTGTAATCATTCGGAAGCATTAGCATAGCGTCGCTGCCTAGCCTCACAAAGTGCTGTCTAGATAGAAAACTGACTAGGTTTTGGAGCAGAGCTGTAGTCTGACTCACATTTATTTGAGGTCACATTATTTGTTTCTAAAATAAAAATAAATCTCTTAACTCCCTGTAATCGTTCAACGAACAAGCCGTGAAAACCAGCCGCAGCTGACATTTCAGCATAGCTAGAATCACATCTGTAGACACGAGCTTTAAAATATGTTTCCAGCTCACAGCTTTGAGGAACTTAAAATCAAGTCTTTAAATGATAGCAGTGCTTTTATGTAATCCATAAAGATACATGCAGTGTTTTTTTTTTTTTGCAAAACCATTTCTTTTTCATGCATTAGTCAATTTTTATTTTTTTTATCTTTGGCAGTTTTGATTCCATAACATATCTTTTTCAGACTAGTGGAAAGAAAACCTCCATAAAGATTTGAATGTTTGTTTTAGAAAACTTTATGTATTTGTGTCTTTAGATTTCAGTTACAATTTATATCGTTAAACGATAATCAAATAAATTTTTTTTCCACTTAAGCAGCACTTATATTCCTATCTATATTGGGAAATATGTACTGAATTTTTACATATTATTCACCTGATTCATATTTATCCAATATTTTATCCCTAAAAACATGGTGAAATTATTTTTTTTTTCTGTATTTTGACAGTATTTTCTGATTTACAGAGTAATAAAAATAGAAAAAAAAAACATTAAAATGTGAATGAAATTACCAAGATTTTTAACCTGGCTTCGTCCAGTGTTCTGGAAATATATATGTAAATGAGTGCATATTTAATTATATTATAATGTGTCATTTATTAGCATATTTCAGCTTGTCTTAAAGCAGTGTGATTAATTAACTGTGAAAGTATAGTGACATTTATTAGTTAAGCATTTTTTACTTTTCACTGGTAGTGTCTTGCCTTAAAAAGTGTTGCATGTGAAGAAATGAATAGCACAAAATGATGTAAAAAATAAAAAAAAGTCATAAGCCTAATGAAGTTGTGAAGTGAAGTGTATGTGCATATTATGGATCTGGTTTCCCAGGATGCTTTGCTGCAGGAGTGGATCAGCTCTTTCCTCCTCTCTCACTGTGGCACCTCATTGCTGATGCTTATTCTTATTCTTGTTTTTGCTTTTCTTTCGCTTCTCATTCATTCTTGTCTGCTACTTGTCTTTTTTTTCCACGTGTCCTGTTTAAATGTCATAAAGACGCCCGCTTACATGCACAGCTTCCACACCGTCCCACTGCGCCGCCGAAACCTAGACGCTCCAAGAAAGGTGTGTGATTTCACCTGCGTTTGGTTTGCTGAACTCACTCCCATCAGCTTTCTGCTTCTGCATCAGGAACTCTGACCAAAGGCCGAATAAAACATTAGATATACTGAGTCTCACTAGTTTTATTTATGAATCGCAAAAACGTAAAATTAACCTTTTAGTTACTTTCTAAATAAATGTTCCTGGTCTTATTGTGTGTGATTCAGTGCATGTTAGTGTAAAAAACTGATGCATCAAAATATAAGAAAAACGGTATAAACCAAAAATATCATGCTCAAGTCTATTAACAAGGCCACTAAAAAATAACACTTCTAAAACATTTAAATTACAATGGCATGTGAATCAATCACATTAATTTATGTCTAATAATTATTAGAACTGTAACTGCTGTTTTTCTCTTTTATAGACAAAAAGGACCCTGAAAAAACAAATAGGCTAATAATAATAACAATCATATATATATATATATATATATATATATATATATATATATATATATGTGTGTGTGTGTGTGTGTGTGTGTGTGTGTGTGTGTGTGTGTGTGTGTATATGTATGTTTTCCTGTGGCTCAATTGGTAGCGCAAGGTTGTGGGTTCGATTCCCTGGGAACACATGATAGGTAAAAAATTGATAGCCTTAATGCACTGTAAGTTGCTTTGGATAAAAGCGTCTACTAAATGCATAAATTTAATTTAATTGCATTTAATTAAATTTAATTAAATTTAATTTAATTAAATAATTTAATTTAATTTAATTTAATTTAATTTAATTTAATTTAATTTAATTTAATTTAATTTAATTAAAATATTAAAATATTAAAATATTAAAATATTAAAATATTAAAATGTAAATTTAAATTGAATATATATTGCCATTATGCCACAAATGCTTTTTTTTTCTTGTTGAAAAAAAAAAAAAAAAAAAAATATATATATATATGTAAATAATATAATATTTATATTTAATATTTAATATATTTATTGTGGTAATTGACTTTTGTTTTGATAAATAAGCTGAAAAACACTAAATAAATAGATAAATTTACACATAAAAGCATTATAGTAGTAAGTAAAAACTGACTTTCACAAATACTATTTTCCAAACTATAATAATAATAATATTAATAATACATAAATAATATATTAAATGCTATTATTTCAAGATAAATGAATAATAATAATAATAAATAAATAAATGAATAAAATATATAAAAATAATAATTGTATACAATCTAAAAGAACTTGGGATAATTAACTTTATGCCTCAAATGCTGTTTTACTTTTTAGAAAAAAAGGAGCTGAAAATTTAAATAATAATAATGTTTAGTAATCATCTACCTCCTCTGTCTCGCTATAGTGAATTTATTTTATAGTGATTTTATATTTTTGTGTTAACTGACAGTGTCACAAACGCTGTCAAACGTAGCTTGTGTTGAACCTGGAATGATTTCTATGTTCTAGTGTTTTCTAATGTTTGGACTCACTGTCCCCTTTGGTCAGCTCACCATCTCTGTGAAGATGACTTCCTGTGTGTGTGTGTGTGTGTGTGTGTGTGTGTGTGTAGTTCACGAATGCTGCACTCATAACCTCAAGGCTTGTGTGGCTGGTTGTTTTGTTTCGTCCTCATGAGCCCAAGTGTCAGTCAAGGTCAGGCAGCCAATCAGATTGTGTCTAATCCTTCCCTCCCGCCCACTTTTGTCCTTCTCCAGTGGAGTCGGCTGCGGTGTTGGACGACACGTCTGCTGTCGACTGCTCAAGTCAAGGTTTGAGCTCCTCCTGTCCCGTCCTGTTTCCAGCCGCATGTGACTGACAGTTTAACAGCATGTCCTGTTAAATCATCCTCGTCTCTGATCTAACCACTAATCATCTTTCAGTCTCTCATTTGACAGCTCTGCTCATCTCTTCTGTCTTACTTCACTTTGCATGTCATTTCTGTCACGAACGTAAAAGTGTTTCTCTTGAACAGTGTCATTAAGTGCCTTTCTCGTCTGTTTATCATGCAGGAGGTTTACCAGAAGTGTTTTTTTACACAAATGCGACCGAGTTTCTTTCATGTCTGTCTCTGAACCATTTATTTAATGGTTTAATTAACTTGCACAGCTAGATTGTCTTTAAACGATTCCCCTGCCGTGTCACTTGTTGACCTGAAACTGATGACTGATGGGTTTCACTACAGCTAGTTGTGTTCTGGTATGAATTGTAGTCTAACTTTATACATTAATGCGTAAAATCTTAAGTAAATCAGTAATATTGTGAAATATTATTACAAGTTAAAATAACAGTTTTTGGTTTGAATATATTTGAATATATAATTAATTTATGTGATGAAAAGCTGAATTTTCAGCAACCGTTACGACCCTGAAGACTGGAGTAATGATGCTGAAAAATTCAGCTTTGATCACAGGAATAAATTACATTTTAAAATACATTTCAAATAGAAAACAGTTGTTTTAAATTGTAATAACATTTCACAAAATTAAATAATTTTTCTACACAGTAATTACTTCAAAAGTTTGACTGATGCATGTATATTATATTCTATATTTTATCAAGTTTATGACTAACTTTTTAAATAATAAGGCTTTTATGCAGATTTTTTTTTCTAACCATGTAATCTACATGTAAATAAAAATATAATAAATATATTGCAAAATATGCAAATGCAAATAAATATAAATATATCATGCAAATAAATATATCAATTAAATTAATTAATTAAAATTGTCAATCTGGACAAAATGGCTATTAATAATTCAATCAAATAAACAGCAAATATTAACATAGTTGTAAATAATGCACAAAATTCTAGAATAAATATGACATCAAAAGCAAAAAATAAATAGTCTTATTTAAATGTTCTTTGTGTTCTGCATGTTGTAGAGGTATGTATGTAGAGCTCCTCGAAAAACACACACTTGGAGAATAAAGCTCATTCTGAATCTGATAGATTATGTGATATAATTGTCATTTCGTGTATATGTATTTTCTGGCATTTCTGGCACTTTCTCTGCTTCATTTCCAAATTAGGATCTTTAAAGATGTTGTGTTTGACTTGCAGACCTCAGTCGCTCCGGCCCGATGGGGAGCTCCAGACCTCGCAGGATGGTGGCCATCTTTGATTACGACCCGAGAGAGAGCTCTCCTAATGCAGACATAGAGGTGACATTATAGCTATGACAGACAGCTCCCTATACTAGTCTACAGTAGTCTAATGATGGGTTTCTCCAGGCTGAACTGACCTTCAGCGCAGGCGACGTCATCTATGTGCTCGGTGACATGGACGACGACGGCTTCTACTATGTGAGTCTGTCTTTTTAATATATTGATAATAAATAGAGTCAAAGGTTTGTTCAATGACACATTCATTGAGGGTTTTTTTTGCTTTGTGTTAGTTGCACAAGGTTGTGGGTTCGATTCCCCGGGGAACATGTTAGGTAAAAAATGTTAGCCTGAATGCACTGTAAGTTGTGTTGGATAAAAGCGTTTGCTAAATGCTTAAATTTAATTTATTTAATTTTAATATATTTAATTTAACATTGAGAAGTAACCCATTGCTTTTAAATGTACAACAAAATATCTGAGTTACTTTTTCAAATAAGTAATGCAAGTTACTTTGTTTTTCCATTTATTCACTGAGAAATTGGAAGTAAGGTGCATTCCTTCAGCCTGAGGCTGATTCATTTCACTTTTGGTGTCAAAGGGCCTTTAGAGGGTCATGAAACCCCCTGTTTTGGCACCGGTTAGTTCTCAGCACAATTTTGAATAATGCACAAAAAAGTGGGCGTGATGCGCTGAAGAGGGGAGACGGGCAACACACAGCTTCAGTTTGATTCAAGCAGTTTCATTTCACCCACATTCAGTTAAAAACATGAATAAATGTATGCCATTTGCATGTGCACTCTGCATCGAAAACATAAATGAACTCGCTGTTGCACCAACTTATTTTGCAGCGTTTATATAAGCCTTTTGATTGGTTGCATCAAGTTACACTCACTAAGTGCATGAACTGCATTTGTGCTGGACTCAAAAACAAAAAAGTCTTGCATCCATGAACATTTCTCTGTTAATGTACGCAATGCTCACAGTCTGAAGCGTGTCACACATGTTGTCGTGTATAATTAAGCCAAGCATGTTCTCCCAGGATAAGAAAACAGCCGGCTCATGAATAATTATGAGACACAGACGCGTCACAAAAGTGTTATAGTCCTTTTCCACGTCGCAAACTGTGTCCAGACCAGGTAACAAAAAGTAATGCAAAAGTAATTAATGCATTACTTTTCATTAAAAGTATCGAAGTAACCCACTTAGTTGCTTTTTTATGGAGTAACACAATATTGTAATGCATTGCTTTTAAACTAGCCGAGCATGAATTTCAGCACAGAGATTGAGTTTTAACACACTAACAGTGAGATAGATGCATGTAGCTAAACATTTAATGTTTGCCTGTGTTATGATCGAAATATCCAGGGATGCGTGCACATTAGGTTAAGAATGAGTGTGTGCATATTATGAATTCATTTAATGAACTTTAAATATTTACAATATTTTTTGTTTCTTTAACAATTTCTCTTAATTCGTCTCCTCCTTTATTTATAATATTATTAAGTATTATTATACATACTTTTAGTTTTGATAACACTTTAAAATAGCCTTCCTTAGACCAATTCGTTTTTTTTTTTTACAACTTTTATGAATAATTTATGTAATGTTAGTTAATAAAAATCCACTTGATCATTGTTAGTTCATATTAGCTAAGTTTTGATTTTAAAAATGCATTAGTACATGTTGAAATTTTATTTTGAATTGCCTTTTTATATACATTTATAAATAAGAACTTTTAAATTTTAGTTTTAATAATTAATGTGCTTTTGATATTTTTATTCATTTTTTTTTTGTTTTGTTGTTGTTGTTATTATTATTAATTAAAAAAATATTACTATTCAGGTTTTATTTATTATTTAAGATAAAGCTTTCGTTTTATTCTTCACAATGTGCTTTATATTAAACTTATTTCACTTATTACCAGAGCAACATTTCTAGTTTTCATTTTAAGGTTTTCATCTAATATTTATATTTAGTTTTATTTCAGCTTAATTTCAAATAACTACGTTTTAAATAGATTTTTTTTTTTTTCAATAATCTGACAAGAAACCTCCCAAGTGTCTGCTTCCTGTTTATAGTGATATCAATGCATTGTCTGTTTTAAATATATATATATATTTTATTTACCCACTCAAATATTGTCATTCCAAAACCAAATGTCATTTTTTATTAAATTTTTCTTGTTTAAAAAGTCTGAATAAAAGTCTAGTGTTATCTAAAATTAAGATCATTATCTCAGCTATTGATTAAATGCAGGACAAGTGCACATACTGTATGTAGTGTAAATGTATCGCAGAATTGCTCAGTTTTGGGACCTCAGTATTTCTGGGCATGAACACGTATTACTGAATGACTGAGCAAACAGCAATGCATGATGGGTTTGTGTTGGTTTCAGGGGGATCTGAATGGACACAAAGGCCTCGTGCCGTCCAACTTCCTGCAAGCTTTTCCAGAGACAGAAGAGGACGCTGTGCGGATGGAGCACACGGAGACAGAGAAGCGCAGGGATTCACAGGTGTGTGTGTGTGTGTGTGTGTGTGTCTGTATAATGACATGGGTATGACACAGGTATTACAAGGAGAGGGTGACTTATGAGGACATAACCCATGTCCCCATTTTTCAAAACACTTCATCATACAGAATTAGGTTTTTTTGAGAAAGTAAAAATGCACAAAGTTTCCTGTGAGGGTTAGGGTTAGGTGTAGGGTTGGTGAAGGGCCATAGAATATACAGTTTCTACATTATAAAAACCATTACACCTATGGGATGAACACACTTTACACAAAAACAAACGTGTGTCTGTGTGTGTGTTGCATGGATTACTTTTAATTATTGCATGCTCTTTCCATTCTGTTCTGTCCGTCATTGATTAACAGCATTAGTTTCTCCAGCTGTCGTTTGTTCTGCATGTCGTCTTATGTGTGTTTGTTTTATTTTTGCATGGTTTTCAGAAGCAGAGGAGAGGTGTTCACTTTAAACAGTGACCGTAAGTGTTTGACAGATCTGCAGTAAACCCTCGCTAGCATCTCCTCTGCCCCATTAGAAGATAGATATATACTATATGACTCTGAACAGGACACTGAGACAAACCTCTTTTTCCAAACCTCTGTGACTGACTTTTTGACTATTTATAGTTTTATTCATATTTTAGATTACATAATAACCCTGGTTTGGACACCAACATTCTTCAAAATATAATTTGTTTGTGTTCTACATGAGGCTGAGAAAATTATGACAGGAATTACATTTTTTTTGTTGAACTAGCCCTTTAAAATCATAGTGAGATACATGCCTCAGTGAGTTTGATTTGTCATTCAAGCAAATTGTATGGCTGGTATGTTACTTAATTTTAATCTGAATTTTATTTCATTTTATAAACTCTCATGTAATTGGTAGAAAGTTAACTCTCTTAGCTTTCTTAATGACTGTCTTAAATAATAACTTACCAGAAACAGTTTTCAAATGTTTATCATATGTGTCCCTGCAGCACAAAAGCAGTATTAAGTCTCTGGGGTATATTTGTAGCAATAGCCAAAAATACATTGCATGGGTCACAATTATAAATTTTTCTTTTATGACAGAAATCATTAGGATATTAAGAAAAATCATGTTCCAAGATATTTTGTAAATTCCCTACTGTAAATATATAAAAACGTAATTTTTGATTAGTAATATGCATTGCTAAGAATTCATTTGAACAACTTTAAAGATGATTTTCTCAATATTTAGATTTTTTTTTTGCACCCTCAGATTCCAGATTTTCCAGTAATTGTATATCGATCCAAATATTGTCTGATCCTAACAGACCATACATCAGTGTAAAATATTATTTATTCAGCTTTCAGATGATCTATAAATCTCAATTTCGAAAAATTGACAATTGACAGTGGTCCAGGGTCACTTATGTGCATTTAAACAGCTTGTGTAATTTTAATTCTTTTCTTTTTTCTTGTTTTGAATGACATGACATGGTATTAAAATCTCAGTTACCGTATTTTCCGGACTATAAGTCGCACTTTTTTTCATAGTTTGGCTGGTCCTGCGACTTACAGTCAGGTGCGACTTATTTATCAAAATTAATTTGATATGAACCAAGAGAACTGAACCAAGAGAAAACATTACCGTCTGCAGCCGCCAGAGGGCGCTCTATGCTGCTCAGTGTTACTGTAGTCTACACTGAAGACATAGAGCGCCCTCTGGCGGCTGCAGACGGTAATGTTTTCTCTTGGTTCTAAATAAATGCGACTTATAGTCCAGTGCGACTTATATATGTTTTTTTCCTCATCATGACGTATTTTTGGACTGATGCGACTTATACTCAGGTGCGACTTATAGTCTGAAAAATATGGTACTTGCCCACCTTCACTTCTGGTCTGTTTTTCTCCCAGGTGAGCCAGACAGAGTCGTCTGAGCATCTTGTTTCCGTATGCTCCTCTCAGCTAGACCTGAATCCACCAGCTCAGCCAGAACTCAATCCTGAGCAGAAACCGACCCTGAGCTCATCTCTGCCCGCCTCCCTGTCCGAGAAAAAGAAGAAAGGCTTCTTCTCCAAGGGCAGGAAGCTCTTCAGAAAGCTGGGCTCCAGCAAGAAGGAGTAGCTGTGAGCCTGAAGATCTACAGATTGCACTTTTTCTCGTATGTGGTGTCAGTTTGAGTGTGTGTCCGACTCCGGCCAGTAGGAGAATCGTTCTCATTCTCTGATGTTTGCCATAATAACGCAGATTTACCAGCGCTTTCATGTGTCAGACTGTTTCTTACTTTCAAATATAATCGCAATGCTTGTGCAAACCGGGAAATGGGTTTAAACCCATTAAATGCCTGTTGAAAAGCTATAAAAATACTCATTTAAAGAGTAAAAAGATAGCGATATATTCTAAATAAACACTTTACTTCAATATAACCGCATTTAGACATGAACTAATCATCTGCTAGTGTTCACAAACATCATCCACACTAAAATAAAGTGAAGGTTGGCGACAAAATAATTTTTTGTCACTACAAATATATTTCGCACTACAAATAGGCTGCCTTTATCCAGATAAAGGTAGAGGAATACAAACCGGTTAGTTCGTTAAACCAATACAGACTGAACTCAAATTTTTGCTTATTTATTCATTCATTTTTACTGGCCAAAACCTTTCATATCTATATCACAATATTTTGAATTGTTGTTGTATACTACTTGAAATAGTGTTTTATTATATTCTACACACTACTGTGTGGAAGCCACTGAATAAAAAATAAAATAAAGGTTTTCGCGACTTTTTATCTCATGATTCAGACTTTTTCTCACGAGTTCACATCTCACAATTGTGACTTTTTTTCTCAGAATTCCAAGATATAAACTTTACATTTAAAGTTCTGAAGTCGGAATTGTGGAATCCAATTTTCCACTTTTCTCGCAATTCTGACTTTTCTCGCAATTCTGGCTTTTCTCGCAATTCTGACCTTTCTCGCAATTCTGACTTTTCTCGCAATTCTGACTTTACTCGCAATTCTGGCTTTTCTCGCAATTCTGACTTTTCTCGCAATTCTGACTTTTCTCGCAATTCTGACTTTACTCGCAATTCTGACTTTTCTCACAATTCTGACTTTTCTCACAATTCTGACTTTTCTCGCAATTCTGACTTTACTCTCAATTCTGGCTTTTCTCGCAATTCTGACTTTTCTCGCAATTCTGACTTTTATGGATATAAAGTCAAATTCTGAGGGGAAAAAAGGTTATATCTTAAAACTCACAGCTGCTACTTTATATTACACAATTCTTGACTTAATTTCTGAGAATTGCGTGATATAAAGTTTGAATTACAAATTTATATCACACAATTCTGAGAAAAAAAGGTCTGCGATTAAAAGAAATAGAGAAATTAAAAGCCGCAATTACCTTTTTTATTTTTCATTCAGTTTGCAGAAACAGGCTTCCCATAAATTCGGCTTATTTTGGCAATCAGTTACATTTTCATGCATTTTATTTTTTATTTTATTGAATATTACGCTTGCATTTGCTACAAAGAAAATGAATATAATTTGTTATTTGCATGCTAAAACAGCATTTCAATCCAGAAAATGTTGATCTTTCTCTTTAAACATGATATTGTGCATCTGATGCTGCACTGAAGATTTTATTGTTCGTAGTGAACTGTTTTTTTTTTAGTTCAGCTTGGCCTTTTCGACATGGAACTCACTTTACAATTGCAACAATGATAATTCACTCATATATAATGTGTGATAAAGCATCAGAAACATTGGCTTCTTTCTGCATGAGCTCTGTCTTAACTTTCCTCCGTTTTAGGAGCGTTTTAATACAGACACAGCGTGTGAGCGCAACACCACACACTCTTCAGCTCCACACTGCTATGTAATGCGAGCGAAATGTGTGTTTTCTCTAGCGTGATCCGTTGGTTCTTGTGGTCTCACAGGGCTCACATGAAATCATTTCTCAGGTCGAAGCGCTCATCAGTTTCGCGTCTTAAGTCAGCTCTTGCTCTTTCAGGCGAGACTGTCCAAACCACACGATCTTGCCAAAGCTTGAGGTGCTCTGCACATCACTAGCAGCAACCAATCACAGAACGCCAGGCACTCGGAGGGGCGGAGCTAGAGCCCAAATGTCCTGACAGACAGGAAGTAGGTGACATTTTCAACCGTTTCTCAAACATAGTGTTATTGCAGATTGCAGATGTCATCAAACAAGCATCTTTAATCATTTTATGAGTAGTGGTGCGCTGTACAGCCCCTAATATCAACTAGTCAGGTGATTTTCCCCTCGCTGCACTATATAATCCAGATGCATGCTGTGATTCCTGCCACGGCGAAGCTGAGGAACGCACAGGCCGCAGATCTTACCATCATAACTTCATATCCTAGGCCATAATAAAAAACTAGCCTTATGAAACCTCGTTTAGTCTTAACTTCAAGTTTACTCCAGCTGTGTTTGTAATGACTGCATGCATGATGGGTTTCCATCTATACTCGGCCTTATTTATTCTATTTATGTGTCGTTGTAGTTGCACGTACCTTTGTTTTTGCCGTACATGAAGAAGGTATTTTTTGTGATTTGAGGTGTGATATTTTCATACTGCGAGAACGAGACTCTATTCTTGTGTCTGTGTTGAAGGATGTTTTATTTTGTACATTTTTGTAATGCGTTTTTTGGAAACTCACCTGTAATTATGGCTCCTTTTGGTAAAGTATTTTTTGGGTTTCTTTTGTGCATGCTAAAACTGTTTTTGGATGGTCACAGGGGCTTCTTGCTTGGTGGAGAAAGTCGTAGTGATTTACTTGAAGTGAAAGACTTGTTGCAATATGGATTTTTTAAAGAAATAAACTATATTTTCACATAACATGGGTTTCTGTTGTGATGGACTCATATATAACTATTTATATAAAAGATGTAATATGTAAAGGTTTTTATTTTTACATTTTCTGTTTTTATTTGAGTTTAGCAAGTAGTTTTTGTTTTTTAAATGGTTTTTATATGTATTTATAGTTTTTATTCTTTATTTCAGTTTTAGTTTTTTATTTCAGTTGACGTTTTAAATAATTTAAAAAAAATTTATGTTAAAATTTATTTCAAGTAACAAAAATGTTTAATAAATAAAAAAATTTTTGTTATTTCAGTAAAACAATTTTTTTTAAAATTATTTTAAATTATTATGTTTTTTATGTTTAATAAATAAAAATTCAAGTAGCAAGAGACAATTTTTTTATTATTATTATTATTTTTTTTTACAATAATAACCTTATCTCGGAGACAAAAGTGTTTTATTTGTTTCTGTTTTATTGAAGTTAAAAAATTTAGACAACATGCATCATACAAGACATTTTCAATAATTTTACAACAACATCAATCAGAGAAAACCCCAGCTTTAGTTTCTACAAGCGTGCGGCCGTCTCACGTGGACGAGCATTGACACTATGAGACGTGCACGGCTTTACGAAACCAAGCCAGTTCCTCTTTTCTCTCTTTCCTGTGTTCTGTGTTGAGCGGCGTGAAGTTTCCCAGCAGCCAACAGTACACTCATCCATAAAGTAGGAAACACTACACTGTGGCGAGGGGTTTAGTAGTGCTTTCTACTTTATGGATGACTGCACTGTATGTCCAAATGTCCAGGTGTCCACGTCTCCTCTGGAGAAACGCTGGAGATCTCAAACTCCTATTTCACATAAACACACACACACACACACACTTCCACTTCTGCACAGCTCGTGAACCACACCCAAACTCTACACAGACTTCAAACTCTTAACGTTTCAGGAAATCAAGTTTGATTGATTGCTATCTGAACGCACAACAGGCAAAGTAGAATTGTTTTGCAATTGAACTAGATTATTAAAAATACGTTATGAACAACAAATGTAATGCTACATGCATTTTGTTGAATTATGTTAAAGTCCATACAGCAATTTTGTTTTGAAAATAAGTTAGTTCAACTGAAAAAATGTAAGAATAAACAATGCGTCATTCGTGAATGCTGGCGGTGGCAACACAAACGTCTTCCTCACATCAGATGGCAGCCATATTGATCAACATGAGTAAGCTTTGTCTTTCAAGTGTTTTATAAGATATTTCTTTTAAAATGCAATTTTTGGGGGGGGGTTACAGTTGTTTTGTGTAAAAAAAAATAATAAAAAAAAAAAAAATTCAAAGATAGAAATTTAGCATTTTTTACATTTTTGTTAAACAGGAACTAGTGCACATGCATTCTTTTTAAAAATTGTTCTACACATTGTCCGTTAATAAATAATACTGAAAAACAATTGAAAATCTATTGCATTACAAAAACTGACAAAAAAATATTTTACATTTTTAAATTGCATGTATGGAATCTCAATGGAGAGTTCGAACATTACAGTGAAAAACTGTTAAATATTTATGCAGAACATTAATGCAAAATCCTATGCACATTAAAGAAGAAACAAGAGAAACTGTACCAAATAATCGCTTCCTGTTCCCTGCGCATCCCAGTATAACGATAACCATACGTTACCCATCAGAACTTGTATTTTATGGCTCAAATACATCCATACCTCTGTAGATCAAGCCCAGTAGGGCCATGTTTCCCTCTTTCTTCTTCTCCAGGGTTCTTCAGGCGTCGTCTTCTTCAGCCCAAGTAGAAATGGGCCTAAAACAGAAGTGGTGCTCGTATTTAACCCCGCTGCCAACCACGTGTTTCTCGACCACACAGGAAGAGGTATAACAGTCAGCGGCTTGCGCCTCTCTTTCATTCGCTGCTCTTTTTGACCCTCGACTCGTTTAAGCACATGCTGATGTCCACACACACATACAGTATTCACGTATTCGCATTTCCTTCGCTGTGACGTGTTTGAATGCAGCGTTTATTTTACAGGTGCTGTTTCGGGAGAGAAGACGGATGCTTCAAAAAATAGACCTTAAAATTAAATTAAATAGATCAAAAAAATGAATGATTTCATTTCACTCTGATACCTTCATGAATTTCAGTGGAACATAAAAAATATATTTTGAATTTCAATGATGTTGGTAACCAAACAGTTATTAGTCACCAGTGGGGAAAAAAATACAATGGAAGTCAATGGGTACCGTCAACTTTTTGGTTACCAGCATTCTTTAAAATATCGTATATTGTGTTCAGCAGACGAAAGAAACTCATTCAGGTTTGCAGGAACTTGATGGTGAGAAAATGAGAACCTTTTCCTTTTTGGGTGAACTGTCCCTTTAAGAGACTTCATTTGTGTTATAAGAAAAACAACGTTTTTTATTGTCAATCACTGAGGCCTGTTGCACTAGTGTGCTATTTTGCTCTATTTAAAAATTAATTTATTCATTTAGCAGACACTTTTGCGATTCATCTTCAAATGCAAGTGATTCATCTTAAAACACAAGTGATTAAACTTAAATTAAAAGTAATTCATTTTAAAATAAAAGTGATTCATTTCAAAACACAATCGATTCATGTCAAAACACAAGTCATGCATCTTAAAATATAAGCAATTCATTATAAAATTCAAGTGATTCATCTCAAAACACAAGTGATTCAACTTGAAATACAAGTGATTCATCATCAAATACAAGCTACTCATCTTAAGGATGTAAAAAAATATTCAAAACTGAGGGACCAAATGTTTCATAAGTTGATGTTAAAACATGAAATGGTTCAAATGAACATAAATGTCAAAGATGACTATTTCCCAGTCAGCATTCAGCCTTATCTTGCTTTCTGTTCTCCTGAGCTCTTTCGGTTTGTTCTCCCATTGCAAAAGAGTTGCAACACGAGGGGAAACGCCAAAGCGTGTCTCTTCAATTCCCTTCAGAGGGAAGTGAGCTATCATCCGAGGCTAGATTATGAGTGAGGAAAGTGTGTGGGAGAAACGATGGCAGGAGTTTGTCTCAGACTGACCAGGATTGCATTCAAAGCAGAATCCAGATCAATACACTCAGTTTAAAGAGTGTGGAATAGCCAGGTTATTAGTTCTGAAAGCATGCTAAAATGAAGTAAAGTTGACCTTAAAGAGGAGTAATGCAGATCTGGTACAGGAAGCGACCCGACTGTTATTTCCTGTGTGCAACACCTGCAAAAAAACTGTGCATGCATGCATGCTGTCTGATGAGAAGTGGCTTGTAGTTTATTTATTTCACAAAGTATTTAATAACGGTGTGTTGCTGTCAGATGTATTGTGATGTATGCATGCACACAAGCTGTAGCTGGAGACCAGTCAAATATATTGAGAGATGAATAATGTCCGAATGTGATTTTAACATTGTGGTTTTGAGAAGGACTGCTCTGTTGCTTTAGTGGTTTATTGTTTATATGTGATGCTTCTCTTTCTTCTTTGTGTCTGAACAAGGGCATCAGATATAGCTGGGGTTTGAAGGCCTGAGCGTTTATTTTCATACGGGGAACACCGGCCGGGTTTCAATTCCTCAGCTCACGTTATCAGACCAGCCTTTCAAAGTCTGTTTGCACAGTCCTGACACAGCGAGTGCTGGGGAGCTGGGGATTTTTTGTTTTTAAGTGTGTGTGTGTGTGTGTGTGTGTGTGTGCTTGAGGTCAGAGCCGCATGGTTTTTGAACAATTATAAAAAGCAGAGTGGAAAAAGGTGTGGTGAGAGAGATGTGATCTGAAGTCGCCTCTCGTCTGGTTGGGTTTCGCTATGACACATGTACCCGTCTGTTTCAATGTCTTTCTCTTTTAGAAGAGGAAAAAGTGTCGAGAATTAAATGTGTAAATAAATAAAAAATACATATTTAATATTCAGTATATAGTAATACTGTTTTAAGATCATATATTTGGATACAGATTAAATATTTAAATATTAAGATGCATTTTATTTTAAATGTAAATATTAAAAATATTATTTTGAAATCTCTGAAATGTACACAACAGTGCTGTTCATGGGGCTAAGTTTAGGTATGTTTAAATTAAAGTTTTTATGTGTTTTGTGTGTAAGGTATTTCCTGTATATTCAACACTTTGGTTAAAGTTTTAGTAATTTTTTCAATCTTTATTTCATTTTTTATTAGTTATTTTTATGTTTATATAGATTTAATTTATTTATTTTTAATAACATTTTATTTTATTTATCTTAGCTTTTTATATTATATTTTATTTGTTTATATTAATTTAATATACATTTAATTTATATTAAATATTTTAGTTTTATTTTGTTAGTTTTAGCTAAAATTTACTAAATTATAACTGTTTATGTCAATTAATATACATTTATTTATTAATATTTTTATTTAAATAAATAAATGTCATATTTTATTTTATTTCAGTTTAACGTTCATTTTATTTAAAGTAATAATAATAATGGTTTTAGTTGAATTTTATATATATATATATATATATATATATATATATATATATATATATATATATAATATATATATATACACACACACACACACACACACACACACACACACACACACACACACACACATACATACATACACACACACACACTTATAATAATTATAATAACCCTGTAGCAAATATCACTAGTTAAGACTGTTAAATAGAATTTTAGTAACAGTAAATGGCTAATGAGGAAAATTAAAAGGTTTGTATGCAATTTAAGATCCGTCGTGATTTAATCCAGCAGGAAGTGGACTTTCAGTGCAATTTAGTCCATATAGAAGCTAAATATCATCCACAGAAATTATTGTTAAATAGATCAAACCTCATTGTGTTTTTAGGTGATTTTATGTCAATAGAAAGTCAAATCCCCTTAGTGTGTTAGTGTTAATTTAGAAGAAAGAAAAGAATTCTCCACCTATAAACTATTTTGGTTAGTGTTAACCAATACTCTGCTAATTATTCACTGTTTAATCCGGCTGTTTTATAATAGTAGTTAATTATTCATGATCCATTTAATTCTTGAAGGATAAATGAATGTTTTTCTTGCTGAATATCCATTTTCACTTTAAAATCCAGCACATTATGGGAGTTGAAAGTTGATTTTATTGCATACAGCTTCCTATTTGGATGCATTTCGACAGATTAAATTATACTTTATTTATTTAACTGAGACAATACAGAATAACATTACTGCATATAAATTAATAATATATTAATTTTAATTAATAAGTAATAATTATCCTTATCTTTAATTTATATATATATATATATATATATATATATATATATATATATATATATATATAATTATTAATAAAAAATATTTAATATTTATATTTTTTCATTTTAATTACCTTTTTATTTGTCGCACGTTTTTATATTTGTATAGAAATTATCAAGAGGGAAACACACACACACACACACACAAATAAATCAAGTTTCAGTATCACTAAGGTTTGAAATGTTAAATCAATAGATGTTTTTGTGGTTCTGTTGATAGTCAATGTGATTCTCACTCCTGTGATTGCTAAAGTAACAGGTTAACTTCTAGATCTGTCTGAACAGGAAGTGACCCGTGCTTGTGCTGACAGCTGATTGGCTGACAGCGAGGCAGTTCTGTCCAGACTGCTAGATCTTATCTGGTTTGGCACCAGCTTCCTCTCCTTGCTGTCCTCCCGTGTGTCTTTGTTCACTTCATTCGTTGTCCCTCTGTCCTAACTGTCCTCAGGACCGACGCTGACCAGTGTTTTACAGATGATGGGGTCTCAGTTTGTTACTTCCTCTGGTTTTAAAATGTGACTCTAAACTACTGTATGAGTCTGAATATTATAAAATAATGTAATATTTCAAAATATCTAGCAAATGTCTTGTCCCTGAAAATGAATAATATATATATATATATATATATATATATATATATATATATATATATATATATATGTGTGTGTGTGTGTGTGTGTGTGTGTGTGTGTGTGTGTGTGTGTGTATGTATGTGTGTATGGATGGATGGATGGATGTGTGTGTGTGTGTATATATTATATCTATATATATATATATATATATACACATATATACAAGTGTCTTGATTTTTTTTATGCCTGAATATTATACAGGTGTTTCTCAATAAATTAGAATGTTGTGGAAAAATTCATTTATTTCAGTAATTCAACTTAATTTGTGAAACTCATGTATTAAATAAATTCAATGCACACAGACTGAAGTAGTTTGAGTTTTTGGTTCTATGTTGGCCTTCTGGAAAGTATGTTCATTTACTGTACTCAATACTTGGTGGGGGCTCCTTCTGCTTTAATTACTGCCTTTTGGCAGTGTGGACAGGTGCCAAATCCTGTTGGAAAATGAAATCAGCATTTTCAAAAAGCTGGTCAACAGAAGGAAGCATGAAGTGCTCCAACATTTCTTGGTAAACAGATGTAGTGACTTTGGTTTCCAAAAAACACAATGGACCAGTGTTGGGCAAGCTGCTTGGAAAATGTAGTGAGCTAAGCTACCAGTTACTCTACAGTAAATGAAGCTTCACTACACTGAAGCTACCCCCTGGGAAATGTAGCAAGCTAAGCTACATCAACAGTAGCTTGCTACATCTAAGCTACTTTTAAAATTACATTTTTATGTTGAACACGTTTTATTACAAGTCAATGCCATCTCAGTGCTTAAAACTGTCAGTCAAACAGATAGGTAGGTGTAATTGTTTAGTTTAATAGTTTTTTGTGTTCCTTATCAATTTGCCAACAAAAACAATCAAAATACATGTAATTAACAATGTGTGCACAAGTAAGTGTATGCACCTGTTGCATGGACATGCTTAATATACTGTTGGCCTCTGCAGAACAAAATGCAAGACCTCCAAGCAGTACAAAACAAAAATGGCCAGGCTGGCCCTTATGAAACAAAAATATATTGCAGTATATTGGAAAATATCATGTAATTAATTCAATTCAATTCAAGTTTATTTGTATAGCGCTTTTTACAATACAAATCGTTACAAAGCAACTTTACAGAAAATTATGTTTCTACAATATTTAGTAGTAGCTAGTAGTTTGTGCACATTTGACAGGATTTTAGAAAAAATAAAAATAATAATAATAATACAAGACGTAGTCAGCTAGACGATGAACTATCAATATTATTAATTAAGTTATTATATGATGCAGTCACACATTTAGCAATAATTGTTAGTTCTGTTTGTTGATTCAGGGTTAGCATCATCTGAGGTCCTCTGAGGGTCAGCATCATCTCTTCTCAGGTGTTCTGGATCCAGACTGGAGCTTGTGTTAATCCTAGTTCCGTGGCGAAACATAGAAACAGAATACAGACATCATTAGCATAGCTGCTGATCCATCAAAGTAAGATTAGTTTAACCCAAGCTAATGAATAAAAATGCACCTTTGATCAGATGCAACTACACTCACAATTAAAAAGATACATTATTCGAATGCTTGGCAAAAGAGATGCGTTTTTAATCTAGATTTAAACAGAGAGAGTGTGTCTGAACCCTGAACATTATCAGGAAGGCTATTCCAGAGTTTGGGAGCAAAATGTGAGAAAGCTCTACCTCCTTTAGTGGACTTTGCTATCCTAGGAACGACCAAAAGTCCAGCGTTTTGTGACCTTAGGGTGCGTGATGGATTGTAACGTGGTATAAGCCTAGTTAGGTACGCAGGAGCTAAACCATTTAGGGCCTTATAGGTAAGTAATGATAATTTGTAACCGATACGGAACCTAATAGGTAGCCAGTGCAGAGACTGTAAAATTGGGGTAATATGATCATATTTTCTTGACCTGGTAAGGACTCTAGCTGCTGCATTTTGGACTACCTGTAGCTTGTTTATTGACGAAGCAGGAAAACCACCTAGAAGTGCATTACAATAGTCCAGTCTAGAGGTCATGAATGCATGAACTAGCTTTTCTGCATCAGAAACAGATAACATGTTTCGTAGCTTGGCAATGTTTCTAAGATGGAAGAATGCAGTTTTTGTAACATTGGAAATATGATTTTCAAAAGACAAATTGCTGTCTAATATAACACCCAGATTTCTGACTGTAGAGGAAGTAACAGTACATCCGTCTAGTTGCAGATTGTAATCTACAAGATTCTGTGTAGTGTTTTTTGGTCCAATAATTAGTATCTCTGTCTTATCTGAATTTAATTGGAGAAAATTATTTGTCATCCAATCTTTTACATTTTTAACACACTCCGTTAGCTTAGATAATTGAGAAGTTTCATCTGGTCTCGTTGAAATATATAGCTGAGTATCATCAGCATAACAGTGGAAGCTAATTCCGTATTTTCTAATAATATTACCAAGGGGCAACATGTATATTGAAAATAGAAGGGGACCTAGGACGGATCCTTGTGGCACTCCATATTTTACTGATGATAAATGATATATTAGGCATATATTCTTATATATATTAATTTTTTCCAATATATTGCAATATATTGAAAGCAGCAATCATTTGTATATTTTGCAATATATTATATAATATATGTGTCATCAATATATTATTAAATTTATTCAAATATATAAAATATTAAGGAAATAATATATTACAATATATCACAATATATTTTAAGAAATATATTGGTAAATATATTTTCCTTTCGTAAGGGGGACCCTGATAATTTTTACAAGCAGCATCTGAAAACATATTTTCTCTCTGTTATCTCGGTCAGTGTCATGTACTTGTCGAAGTACGGCCACGGCGACTCACTCCTCGGGATTAACTGTTCTCCGACCTCATCCTATGCCATCATTTCATCAAATTATTTTATGCGTGACTGGCCAAGGATTGGTACCATCCGGTGCAGAAGGTGGCGGTAATGCATCATAAAGATGGTTGTTTGCTATCCACCGTAAACACGAACAAGATGAAATAGCGCCGTCGCGTCACTACTGATCCAGGATCAGCGATCTTAGCAGTTGTATTTCCCGATTTGAGTTTGAGCTTCAGAAATGCTTGCGAAAATGTAGCTTGTGTGGAAGCTACCGCACTACTTGGTAAAAAAAGAGCTTCACTACTGAAAAGCTATTTGATTCAGAAAGTAGCAAAGCTATGACCAAGCTACTGAGAAATGTAGTTAAACTGGTAGCTTCGCTGCTTGTAGCGACGCTACTGCCCAACACTGCAATGGACCAACACCAGCAGATGACATTGCATCCCAAATCATCACAGACTGTGAAAACTTAACACTGGACTTCGAGCAGCTTGGGCTATGAGCTTCTCCACCCTTCCTCCAGACACTAGGACCTTGGTTTCCAAATGAAATACAAAACTTTATCTCATATGAAAAGAGGACTGTGGACCACTGGGCAACAGTCCAGTTCTTCTTCTCCTTGGTCCAGCTAAGATGCATCTGATGGTGTCTGTGGTTCAGTAAATCTCTTGACATGTCTGTGTGTGGTGGCTCTTGATGCCTTGACCCCAGCCTCAATCCATTCCTTGTGAAGTTCACTCAAATTCTTGAATTGATTTTGCTTGAAAATCCTCAAAAGGCTGGGGTTCTCTCGGTTGGTTGTGCATCTTTTTTCTTCAACACTTTTTCCTTCCAGTCAACTTTCTGTTAACATGCTTGGATACAGCACTCTGTGAACAGCGTTCTGTGAATGTTTGTGTCTTACCCTCCTTGTGAAGGGTGTCAAAGATTGTCTTCTGGACAACTGTCAGATCAGCAGTCTTCCCCATGATTGTGTAGCCTACTGAACCAAACTGAGAGACCATTTTGAAGACTCAGGAAACCTTTGCAGGTGTTTTGAGTTGATTAGCTGATTCCCATGCCACTATATTCTTATTTATTGAGGTTAGGGTTAGGGTTTATTGGAGAGTTTTTGTTAAATGTGAGCCAAAATCATCACAATTAAAAGAACCAAAGACTAAAACTACTTCAGTCTGTGTTAACAATTTGAGTTTAATTACTGAAATAAAAGAACTTTTCCATGACATTCTTAATTTATTTTAAATAGTTTGCAAGTGTCTTGTCTTTTTGCCTGAATATTAAATAAATTATTTAATATTACAAAATAATTAGCAAGTGTCTAGCAAGTAAACTTTCACTCTGCTTGTAAGAGATCAGGTGCACTATTTTCACCTGCTGGAACATAAAACAAGTGGGAAAAATCCCAAAGACGCACATTAAAGATCACAGAATTTTTTTCATACAAAACCATTCAGACAACCCACGCTGTGAGATGAGGTTTTTTTTGCTCACATTCATTAAATCAGTCATCTACTCTCACTAGTGCACACGTCTCCAAATATGGCAATAGAAGGAACCGGCCAACAGCGTTTGTTCTGGCAGACGTGTCACAATGAGGTCACACACGACGACACTGAAGATTGTGTGACTGAGACACTCAGAGATCCTGCTATTGACCAACTGTGTGTGTGTCTGTGTGTGTTTACTACAACCGGAGGATATTATGAAACATACCATGATTAATAATGTGGTCTGATTTGTTTGATAAGTGAAGTGATTCAGACTCTCATTGCTCTATTGATTGATTAAAGGTTATATTCATCACAAAACACAATCCTTATAAGATGAGATCCTTGCACTTATATATATTTAATTTACAAGCAATTTCTGAGTTAAACTGTTTCGAAGTTAATCCTATACCACATTTCTTTCAATTTCTTTCAATGTAGAGATCAGTACAACACTCACATGGAGGTTAATGTGACTTTATTTTAATAAAATTAAAACACAAAATTTTACATTTTAAATTTTATTTTATATTTTGTGTTTTGAAGGGATTTTATGGTACTAAATTATATTTATGGAATAGTCATGGTCCATTTATTACCTGTTGACCCCTTTTTGATTTTAGACCTGAAAATAATATTCCCAACTTAAAGTGACGTAAATCTTTAATGCTTTGGGGCACAGATTTGATTTCTTTTTAAAGAAAATGCTTGAAAGATTGTTGAAGTGAAATATTTTTTTAAGCTTATTATTATTAAAAATGCACAAAAATACCTTTTTTTTATTTTTCCAAAACATATTTTACTTTAAAACTGCATGAAAAATCAATGCCATGAATCTAAACAAACTTCGTTCCGAATTTGAAGTTGATATCACTAAAAAGGACCAAGTTTTTGTTTGGGCGCAGTACCAGCCGTTTCCACCAGAAGAATGCTGCCAATGCTGTAATTTTCGACAGCGAACAGAAAAAGTGTGACTACTTTTTCAGGACCATTTAATCTTTTCGAATCATGTCCATGATTTTATTTGTCTTCACATAGCAAGTGACAAAACCTTTGCACCATTCCGTTGAAGTAAAAAAAAAAAAAAACACAACCAAAATATTTTTTTGTCAAAACTTAAATATTTTCACACGTGTGACGGTTAGGGTAGTTTTTGTACAGTAGAAAGTGAACCGTGCTTTTAATCAGGTCAATCGGAGTGTGACGAGACTCATGAGACTCAACGGTTGATCTTGAAACAGGAAGCTGGTGTGGATCTGGGCTTCAATTCTCTTCATTTGATTATCAATCAAGCTTAGAAACTCAGCTTTGTTTTTATCTCAAACTCATTTTTGTGTATTATGAGGATTTTCATTCTTGAACTTGCTTTTAAATGATAAAAAATTTGATTTTATGTGCACACAAATTAGAAATAAAGAGCATGCAACCAGCATGGAGACGTGTGCATTATATCATTACACTTAAGCCAGCATTCAATCAGCATGATTAGGATTTTGTAATATATGTGAGTTGTATGTAAATGGTTTTTTGGTCGAATGCTGACTTGCTGGTTTTGAACTGAGTGGGTGTGTTTTTTTGCACCATGTTTTAGTGTGTAAATTCGGGTGCAAAACTGAAACACTTTGAAGTGCACATACACAGCCTACATAGTGAGTCGCTGTTATGTATCTGTGGTTAAAACTAACAGAACTTAAAAATCGAGGAGGGAAGACGAATTCACCTGCTTTCGCGCTCAAATGTGTTTGAATCTAAACAAGATCTTAAAACCCATAGGAAAAAACGTCATCATTTCTGTAAAGAACCTTCTTTTGAAACACATTTGCTTTAGTGTTGTTTTAAAGAATCCGAAACACTGATTACCTGTGATATTTATTTTACATTATTTCAATTATCATTTCTCTTCAGAGCACTAATTTATTTCTGCCTGAGAAGAGAAGTCGTACTTTCACTCTTGAGTTTCATTTACTACATTTTAGGTAACTTTCTCTTCTTCATTTGAATAGGTGATGAACCCCATTAAAACTTGCTGACTTCAGATCAGTTTTGTGGTGGGTACAACAGCAAAAAAATAAATAAATACAAATTTATAAATAAATAAACATAGGACTTCTTTACTATTTATTAAGGCTATTTATTCTTCTTTTATTTTTTTGTGAATTAATAAATATTTTTAAATTACAATTATATATTCAGGCTAAAAAAACAAGATGCTTGCCGATAATTTTGTAATATAAAATTATAGAATTTTCAGATTAAAAAATAAATAAATAAATAAATGGGGGGGGGGGGTGGATATCCACACTTAACTAAATTAATATAACTAAAAATATAACTATAAATATATAATTTATTTGTTCTATATATATTAATTTATGTATATTTAAATATATATTAAATATATTTCTTGACATATATTCACATTTTCTTTGCACTTGAAGACTCAACCGTCCATCTATGTAAATGAGCTCTGTAATCATAATGATCATTAGTAAGATCAGTGTCAAAACGAACGCTATTTCTGATTCAGCTTTACGTCTCTGTTGATAATGACCTTGATCGAACATCTTGATAAAGGCAGTGACGCAGGTCTGTGATAAAACCTTACAGATCCTGATGAGTTTTAGATTTACTATGATTCATTCAAGCAGTCAAACTCACTAATGTTTATGCATCGTGTTTAGTAAGTGACGTTCAAAATGACATTTAGTGCTGTTTTCTGTCTCAACCATGTAACCTTAAAAAAAAAAAAAAGAAGTTCCAATTAGAATTTTAGAGAAACCACTTCCTCTCTGGTGTTCATGTCACATGTACAGTGTTGCTTGTTTACTACAAGCACACTTCAAAATATCTCAACTCCATCAGAGAAAATAAAATACCACTCAAATGCTGATATTATGTTTTCATTGCTGATCATTTCAAACTGTACAAAGCTCTTGTCAAATGTTTTGTTTGAACAGTGAGCTTGTTTTATTGTTATTTTGTGAGCTAATGTAACAATCAGACATTTTGAAGTGTGTGTGTGTGTGTGTGTGTGTGTGTGAAATTTACAGTAAAAATACTTCTGATAAGTGCAGAGAACTAAAGGCATTTCTCAGACGGTGTGGTGCTGCAATGAAACGACTGAAATGACTACGAAGTCTCGTTTCTGCGTCAGTCAGTAACTGTTGTTTGCTCGAGTGAAGGAGGTGACGGTTCCCTCAAAAACGTGACAGAGGTGTAGATGTGTTTCTCAGACATGGAAAAATCAGGCCCACCCCGGCACACTTTCCCGTCTACATCTAAAAAAGAAACGGTTTCAGAAAGCTCATATATAAGTCAAAGGTTTGTTGCAGTGCTCATGAAGTAAATGATTCTGACAGATGTGCATCAGTGTGACGCTTTGTTGCATTACATGACAATTACCTACAGACATCACAATGTATTATCTTCATAAACATTACTCATGGCCCATACGCTTTCACAAAAATCTTAATAAAATCACTTACATGATTTTTAGAGTTGGACATGCCAAAATAAATGCCTAAAAATGGAAGTTTATTTTGAATGAAATGATATTTATTATAAGATTTTTAATACAGATTTTTTTAGTTTAGAAATTAGTTTTTGACTAACAAATTGTATTTAGGGATTATAAACTGTACAGAAGTTATGTCAATATTATGAATAGTTGCACATAGAGGAAAACCTGAATTTTCCTGCATGTTTTAATATAATGAGAGGAAATGCATAATTGTTCAGATCTACTTTACTCGGTTCATGAGGGATATTTCAATAATTTCATTGCTTTAACCTTTACTTTGCTGTACTCAGAAATCCTTTACCTAATTTGCTGTTCCCTGCCTTGTCAATCTCTCCTAATGCTCGATCACCAAATCTTGAATTCAATCTTTGTCAACTTGTTTTCTTTCAGATATAACAGGTTTTGTTTTCCTTTTGCACCTCCGTTTTTGTGTGAGACAAAAAGCATTATTTGTGGATATTTTGGGCTAAAAAAACTGAGGTGCATGTGATAACTGAAAGAATATAATAATGCAACATAACAAAATATCTGTGCATTTCTAGCAGGCTGGACATTTTTCAAGCATAACGGTAGGAATAAAATCCTAGTCACATCTAGTCTATCATATCTGTTGAAGAAACCGTTCAGAGGAGATATGTTTTGGTTTAGTGTGGGTTAGTGGGGTGTAATCACTAACCATATTATGAGTCCCAGCAACAACCTTTACAGAATCTGAGCTCTTAACTGAGACTCTAGTCTGTTTCTGAAGTCAGTGTCAGCTTTATTTCCATCAGCAGGACTTTGAGGAGCGACAGCGTCCTCTCTTGGTGTCTTCTCAAAGTGACACAGGGTTTCTGCTGGTTTATGAAGGTGCATTTAAGACTTTTAGAGCAAGGTAATAAATATTTAAGGAGTAAAAAGAAGGGAACACTATAAATGTAATCGTATAATTAGTTGTAATATCAACACTGTAAAGTGTTAAAATACAATCTTTACAATATTTTACAAAAAACACAATCAAAAGCTCTGCTCCCAAACACTTGAATATGACATTAACTTTTACTGTAACTTCTGATCACACTACAAAAACAAAGGGTGATGTTCCTCAGCAGTATTTTTGTCTTGTTTCCAGTGCACGTCAAAATATACTTAAATCAGATTCATTTACTTGAAAAGCAGATGGACAGATATTCATTCTTGTTTTAAGCATAAACTCATGTTTGCTCAGTTTCTCAGAAAACAAGAATTCACATCTTCATTTTCCTTCACAAGTAAATCTATCTTAATTTAAGGATTTTGACATTTGTATTGGAAAACAAACACAAATATTTTTTCAGATATTATTTTTATTTTTGCAGTGCATCCAACATTTAATGCAATGAATATGAATTTGAGACTTTCTGCTCGGATTTAAGACCTCTGTAGAAACCCTAATAACCTTATACAATGAATATATATATATATATATATATATATATATATATATATATATATATATATATAAACATTTAAAAAGTTCTCAAATGTTAGATGTTTACTTAGATCCTAATATTATCTATTGAAACCCAAAAATTATACTTAAAATATTAGTAAGGTTAATATATAAAATCATCATTTATTGGGTTCTTTCAATTGGGAAGTGACTGCCCAGAAATAATAATAATAATATTTATTTAATAGTTTTTAAAGTGTCATTTTATATTTGTAAAATATATTGTTGACTCTTTTAAAAAGTGGTTCAAAAATTATATTATTAATATTTATTTTATATTTTCTAGTATATTATGAAAATGTCCCGCATTTTCATGTCACTACCAAAACCATTGGCTGAGACTGAAATTAACTACACCCCTATATCTATCTCGTGTCACTCTCTCTCTCATAATTACAGGGTGAGTAGATAGGCCCCATCATTTTGAGTTAAATCTGCGCAAAAGTCAAAAAAATCTGTGTGCAGCTCAAAGGAATGTCACTACCGAACACCTTTTTTCTGCTTTTAAGCAACAAAAGCATTACTGTCACTACCGAAACATGGGATGTTCTGTCAAAAATAAAGTAGACTGAATTATCTACTAAGATGTTATAAGTTTGACTTTGAAATCAGTATGATTAGCTTTTTGCCTTTTACAAAGAAAACAAAAATCTCGTACATTACACTTGAATTATCGTAATATCGGTGCATTATCATCTGATACACGGAACCACCTTCAGGGTACAATGTTTGAACCATTGGGTGCACATGGTCCTCCAGAATGGTTTTGTAGTCCTTGGCAGTGATGTGCCCATCTAGCACAAGTATTGAACCTAGGGAATGCCATGATATTGCAGCCCAAACCATCACTGATCCACCCCATGCTTCACTCTGGGGACCACTACTCCTGTTGGATGTGGTTCATCCTTCATAATGGTATGCTGACATTACTCTGGACAACGTGGCCCTGGATACACCACAAAGACTTGCTGTTCTGGTCACATATGCACCAGCTAAACACACATTATGTTGAGTGCATTGCATTAGTTTATGTAAAACTGTGCTATTGCTCTGCTAATTCAACCGTCAGATTCTGTTCTTATTGAAGATTGGCCACCAGGCTGCACAAATATAGCCATGAAACCTCCAACACTATATTGGCCAGTTTTTCAGTTCCATCGTCCAACACCTGTATATATAGACACACACACACACCTATATTTTTATAGAAATTATATAAACACTTCTTCACACAGGGTCATGTAGTTTTGGATTTCGTTTCCCTTAATATTAAAAAAACCTTAATTTAAAAACTGCATGTTGTGTTAACTTGTGTTATCTTTGACTAATATTTAAATTTGTTTGATGATCTGAAACATTAAAGTGTGACAAACATAATTTTTTTTTTAAAAAAATCAGGAAGGGGGCCAACACTTTTTCACACCACTGTATATAAACACAGTCGGAGTAGGAATTGAAAAAATGTTTATAAAACTTTATTCATGTTTAAACCAAGTACATTTATCCATTATAAAACCATAATCGTTTTAAATACCAAAAAAGCAAGTAAAAAAGAAAATCAAAAGACATTAAATTACATAACAGATCAGTAATAACTAAAACAGCTGGTTAAGAGTGTAGCTTTACAAACAAGTGATCCAGAAACTTCTGTTTTCATGTTTTAACAGCCGTGTCTCTAGATCTGTAGATGACGCCTCTGCTCTTCAGCTCTCGCACCACACCTGAGAGACAAAACACAACATCAACCTCACGCGAGGGATCTTCAGCAAAGGTTTTCACAGAAAATACAACATGTCCTTCATTTACAGTCATAAGAGAGCCATTCAACCAAAATCAGACACTGACCTGGAGGTAACCGACCCGTTACTGTTACTGCATAGACACCTGGCTTGAAGTTACCTGAGAGAATGACTGTTACTGAGCCGAATCATGACACTAGTGTTTTTGTAAAGCTGCTTTATAGCTAAACTTGAAGTCGTTTCGTAATTGATAAAACATTAACACTCTTATTTTCCTGTATTGTGTAAAAGTGCTACATAAATAGCTGCTTCTGAAGATCTCACAGGTGAAGTGCACTCAAATACTCACTGGTTCTTTGCCATTTTGCCACCCAACTGTCCTCTGGGCTCATCATAGCAATAACACTACAATAAAGACATCACACATCAGTGCACAAATGAAATCAGACATTAATGTGTTTTTTAAAAGAATAATCGACTCAACGATAGATAGCATATCAGTTTTAACACACCATTACTTTGCAAACCAGTGTAATTGTCTTTCCTAAGTTGCATGGGTTAGTGTAATAATGCTTTTCAAATGTGAATCAGCACCTATTGTCATTACATGGATGAGAGCAGCTCATACATTCTGCCAAATATCTCTGGAAGAAAGCAAGCAAGGGAGAGTAAATGATGATCATGGAGTGATTTCTGAGAAATGTTTTTACGCACCCATCGAAAGAAGAGCTTGTGCATTCATAAACCATCTCTCGATTGCCCTTCATCTGCAGGTATGATTCACAATTATCACATCCGTCGTACTCAAACTGATCAATAGTCTGAAACCAAAGAAGATTATAGAGAAATCATATCAAATATAGTCTAGTAAGGGTTGTAACTGTAATGCCTATGACTAACAGTATCTAACAATATAATGTTTAATGTACATTATATTACTGTAAGAAGCAGGCACACACCTCACCATAATATATTCATAACATGTTCAAAACATCATCAGAGGACGCCTATCTATAGAGGTTTATGCCAGTGTTGTCTTGTGCTACACTCATCTGCTCTGAATATGTAAACATGTACATTTCTCAATGATGAAAGCATCTGTTTTGATGAATGTCTCGTTTACCTTGACGAGAGAGCATAGCAGACACGCTCTCAGATGACGCAGATCTTTCGGGACGGTCTCCAGAGACATCCCTGTTGCTCTGATCAAATATACTTGAAATTAAATAAATAAATAAATAAATAGTTATAGATGTTCTGTAACAACTATTGTTTCAACGAGTTGTTAGCGTTTGCTAGTAGCCACAACCGCGCATTCAGCGACGCGCAATGACGTCACTGACACGCGCCGCTTGATCTTGATTTGAAATAGTTATTTATTTTTGGTCATATATAATTAACTGTAAATATTATGCTATTCAAATGCTGTCGCTACGTTGAATTTAGATAATTAATCTGTAGGTTTGTTTGTGACCAGTGAGCTGCAGGGCCTAAAACAGTACTACATTCCAAAGAGAACGCAAATAAGAGTTTCATAAAGGAATGGAAATTATCGAACGAATAGAAAACACAAAGACTATTAATAAAAATAATAATTAAAAAAAATATTCCATGATGTTTCAAAATATTTTTTAAACAAAATGAGTTCTAAAGGAATTTTTAGAGGGTGACCAAAACGAAATGGTCAAAATAAGCGTTTCATAAAGGAATGTAAATTTCCAAATGAATAGAAAACACAAAGCCTAATCATTTTCATGTTTTTTCCCAATAAATATTCCATAATGTTTATTTATCAATCAATATATATAAATAAAATTTCTTCTGAAGCCGGAGCTTAGAGGTCACGTGAGCCTCATCCTAAAGCGGTTTAAACATACTCCATGTGTGAACGCGCATAACGGTTCCAGTAACGGTCGCGTTCGGCGATGGTAAATACAAACACACGTAAAGACGTTAAATAATCGGTTTTCATTAACAAAGTTACATAGATTTTGATGATACACACGCTTCACGATCACAACTTTTATATTTAGGCTATAGAATATTTCTAATGATCTGTTAAATCGAAGACGTATCTATTATGGACTAATGACGTTTTAAAAAGTAATAATGTTGTTATGAAATGTTTATATTGACGTTTATTTGGTCTCCATCTTCTGCAGGTCATTTAATGATTATTTGACTTGATGATGATGGATGTTTAGTTTGATAAGTCTCTTCTAAGAGCTAAACTGCAGTAACTTCCCGGTAAAGTTGTGGCTTTTGATAAACAATCCCCAAAACAGCTCAGTCCTCAAGAGAGCGTGCGGTTTGAGGTTTCTTCAATAATATGTCTTAGTAAGATAAGATATAAATGATCAAAACATATAATACGATGCAATCCATTGATGATTGAGAGATGAAGAAATAGAAACACTCCTCAAAAGATCCTAATGATCAGATTTGAGACCCACTGATGTTTCTAAAAAAGGATCGATGGAGAATCAAGTAAAGCCAAGCTGCGTCAGCTTTCACATGGAAATATTAGGGCTATTGAAGTTATTCTTACATTTACTATATAAAAATCGAAGAGAAGAAAAAAATCAGTCCAAAACACAATGATAAACTTCATAAAAATATGAATTTGTCAATACATCCAATTAGTTTTAGCATGTTGTAAATATCTATTTAATAATCAGTCTTTAGAGAAAACGGTTCAGTTCATAATTCATAATTATGTGAAAACTTAAGTAAATTGTTATTATAAATCATAATAGTTCTTTTTATCTGGGGTTGGGTTTTACAGTAGTTCTCTCAGTAGTTAAATATATGTATTTATATTAGGGAACACATATTCGCTGTTAAATAAGGGTTTTCCCTCAAACTCATAATTTGCTGCTTATTAATACAGTGCAGGTTTCTTGAAGTGTCTTGGAGACATAGGCACAGTTCTTCTGGACTGAGTCTGTCTCAGTTTGTTCTGTTTCTTCATGTTATTTCACACCGACTGATGATGAACAGATCTCTGTGTGAACACTGGCTGTTGTCAGACTCCTCGTGCAAACAAAAATCTCACTGGATTATTACAATTAATGGCAAAAATAATGTTTGGAAATGTAAACTGATATTTACTACTGACACACTAGAGCAAAAGATAGAAATAACTGACTTAAAACAATTTTTTGTCTGTGAAAATACTAGTGGCCTAAGACTTTTGCACAGTACTGTATATACATAGTTCGTTTTTTGTTTTTCAAAAGAAAATATAAAAATAAACTAAATAAAAAATAGTTTTGTAAAAAAAATAATAATAATAATAAATAAACCTCATAGTTTAACTATATGTAAGTATTTTACTTACTTTATTTTTATGCTCCATAGATGTCAGCTAGAGGGCGCAGTGTGTGTGTGTGTGTGTGTGTGAGAGAGAGAGAGAGAGAGAGAGAGAGAGAGAGAGAGTGTGTGTGTGTGATGTGTGTACATGTTTTTCTATCCCGGCGAGGAATTAAACCTGAATACAAACATACTCATGGGGACTTGTGTCACCGTGGGGACCTACAATGAGGTCCCCATTGGAAAACAAGCTTATAAATCATACAAAATAAGTTTTTATTATAATGCAAAAGTTTGGTGTGAGCGGTAGGATTAGGTGTACGGTCGGTGTAGATCGATACATTTTACCGTTTGTACAGTATAAAAACCATTACGCCTATGGCGAGTGCCCAAACGGGTAGTTAACCAGACTTGTGTGTGTGTGTGTGTGTGTGTGTGCGCGCACGCGTTTAATGGGTCGGATAAGTTCTGCTCCACCCTCGCTGACAGTCAGCAGGTACACACTCGCGTTCACTCTCAACTTGAAACTTTTCCAGCGTTCTGCTGCTCGGTTCAACAGCACCGAGGCTTCGGGACAGCGCGAGCGGATTCTACTCTCGAAGTGACTGGATTTCTCGACATGGATCCGTGGAGATATAATCAGAGTCGAACAGCTTTGTGAATGTGAAGTCTTAGTTCATTTAGGAACATGGAAACGAGTGTTCAGAAACGGCTCCCTCCTGATAGTCTTCTCGATCGATCCCGCAAAGTTCTGGTTTTATTTGGATAATATACACAAATATTTTTTTTTCCGTCGCAGTTTTTTTATGTTGGACCGCATGGGGAACATTTCCAGGCGTTCGCAGTGGGATCGTGATGCGTGTTTGATCCGAGTGGAATAACTGAGACATTGTTGCACTGAAGGATACGCTGATTCTGCTACAACCTGCTACATTCTGGAATGTTTGGAATCCTTTGAAGTGGACGCGGCGCACCGCACACTAATGGAGTCATTATGACGTCACGTTATCAATCACGACGCGCGGGAATCCACGGGGAACTCTGTGATATTATTGATCTCACCCTTAGGCGATCATATTAAACTCTTTTTGTGGTTTAAATCAGTGCTCGCGCCAGCAGGCTGTCCGCTGTCAATCACTCTGTCAGTCATGTTCTGTCAGAGACACAGGCCAGTCACCAACTGAAGTTCCTTTAAATTGTTTATAATATTCTTCTATTTCAAATCTCAACCCTGCTGAGCTTAAACAAAGAAACTACCCACTCTAAAAGCCACTGATTGTTTTGGACAGTTTCAGTGACCTCTAAGGATTCTCCTGTCGTTTATCTGAGCTCTGATTGGACGGATAGCTTTGTGGACAGTGCATAATGTATGGCTGGGGCCCGCCACTGCGGCCAGGACAATGAGGGTCCCTGTGCGGCGACTGGCCGGGCTCTGGCCGTGGCTGCTCATGGCTGCCTCGCAGGTGGCGTTGGGTCACACGGGCCTGGAACTAGCCGCTGCTGTGGAGTCCGAGCGCTCCGCACCCCGAGCCATGATCAAGGTGTCTCTGCTGAAGCAGGAGCCCACCAGCAGGCCCATCACCCTAGAAGGGGTGTTCGCCGGGGGCAGCACTGGCTATGCTGAAGGGAAACTGATGCAGGTAAGAGCTGGAAGATGTTTTCAGGTTTTTTTTTCAGTCATGCATTGGACTGATGTTCTTTGTTGGCATCTTCTTGGAATTTTCCATTCTTTGCAGTGGAAAAAAGTTCTTTAGATTATTAAAATGTTTCTTTATACTGGGAAAAATGGTTCGAGAACTGTTCACTGAAAGGTTCTATTGCATTGCTCCGAAAACCAACACAGCTTTCAGGATCTGTAAGGCAATCCAGTTGTGTATCTCATGCATCTTTTCTCTTGGAGGCTTAAACTGGCAGACATTGGCATTAAAAAGTATTTGGAGTCTTTTCAGATTGTCTGAATGTCAGTGTATTCGATGTTAGATCAAAGCAAGTGTCATTTATTGTAAAGAAACGGCACAAGCGCTCAATCACATTCTCTTTATTTTTGACGTCACTGTAAATGTTTTGTCATATAGTGTCAGAAAACAGTTCTTTGCATGATCATTTTGGTCTTTGAGGCATAAACTGGCAGACAGTGACACTAAAAAAGTATTTGGACAATTGAACAACACTTAAAACTGTCTGAATGCCAATGCATTAGTTGTTAGAAAAAAAGCAAGTGTCATTTGTCCCAAAGAAACAGCAAATGCATGCTCTTCTAGCAAAATGGTTAACAAATTAAAAATGCAATAACTTTGTTTATTTTGGACTTTTATTTTACAGTTTTGGGCCATGATACAAGTCATGTAGTTCCAGAAACGCCAACCAACAATTCTGTGCATGATCAATAACATGATGGCATAGTGTACAGTGCTAATGTTGTGTCTCCTCCGAGAACTGTTGTCATCTCGCATGCAGAATCGCTCACCTGGGAAGTCATCGAATGCATCTGTGCGAGTGCCAAGAACCGCCCGGGTCTTATTGGAGCTGATAGATTTGTGGTGTTGTAAACTGTTAGGTCTGTTCTCTGAGGCCATACTGCCAGATGTTCAGGCTTTGAAGGCTGCAGGTTCTGCGATTCTCTGCGAGAGCCATCCAGATCAAGCCAGAGGGCATGCACTAACTGTAAATGGATCTTGAAAGCCTTTATCCCTGTGGGAAAGAGTTTCTGCATCATAAAAAATAAACTAAAACCGATTTCTAGTTAGTGCAATGCGTGTTTGTGATCGTCTTGATGAGATTGTGTTTGAATTTGACCTCAGTTCACATTGCTTCATTAGACACGGATAAAGAAAAGTGTTTGTGGAGATTTCTTTTATTGGCAAAATGCATTTAGCTTCTCTGTTCGGGTTGCAAGTTGTAACTAGATTTTTGCCGCATGTCCAAAATGGTGCTGTGTTGTGGGTGGTTGCTAAGGTGTTCGGAGTGGTTGCTAGGTGGTTTCGTACTGTTTCAAGTGAAGAAAGTCCACCCTCAAGTCTCTGTGATATTCTGGTCTCTCCTCAGTGAAAGTCTGGGAGTTTATTCAGGCTGTTTTATCAAATTCACAAATGTTTTGTGGTGTTATTCATGCCGCCGGTAACTAGTATCTACATGCAAAGTGTAAATTATGAATGCAAGCCTGTGCAAATGAACATTGTGGGTTTGTAACTCAAAGGTTGAAAGTTCAAGCCCAGTAAAGGGTGTATTGTGAACTGTCGAGGCGCTGAAGGCGGCAGTTGTATTTGAGCGAGTGCTTTGCATTGGTTAAGAAACGTCAATTGGGAAGAACTAATTATCAGAAAGATGTGTGTCTGATTTACAGAAGGGTATCAGTCTCTTGGTTACAGAGAGCATGTCGCACAGACGGATGCTTTTTGTTGCAGTGCCAACCTGTTGCAACAGGCCTGGCTTGCTTTGGCGCATTGTCCTCCTCCATAATGTTCCCTTCCTCTAGGGGACAAAGTGATAGAAGCAGGTGGGGGTAGGGGGAAGTTGCTATCTTTTCTTCCCTTACTTTTCCCTTTGGCCGGCCCACATGAATTCAACATTACGACTTTTATCTCCTGCTGGGAAGAATGCTGTCCAATGATCTACTACTGTAAAGCTTGTTTTTATACTGTGCATCAAATTATGGAGTGAACTAGGGCTGGGGGAATTATATCTCTATATTTTTTGGTCTTTTGACAATATTTGATATATAAATCTGGATATTTATATGTATTTGCTTTGCAATTGCTTAGTTTTTTTTCACTTTTGCTATTTAGATTAAAAAATATTTCATAAAATAATAACATCAAGTTAAAATAGTAATAAAGGCATGTTTTGTTGAACAAATGGCTACAAGGAAAAATATATACTTTAAATCTTTTATAAAATATTTAGAATATATATATATATATATATATATATATATACACACACACACATGAAATACATAAAATAATCTTGTCAATCAATTCATGTTTTTCGCCTAATTAACTCTAGGAAGAATATTTACATTATATTTTTCTTCTATAACTTACTTTTTTAAACAATTAAATACAGTAAAAAAATAAATAAAAAAAATAAAGGCCTGTTTTCCACAATTTTTTTTCACCAAGTGAAAAGAATATTTACAATATTTTCTAGACCATTTTTTTACTATTATTATTATTTTTTTTTTAAGAAATAACAATTCTGTTTGTAGCGATGACTCTACTGAAAGGTTAAAATTGAGTGCTGTATTCATTTCATATGAGAAACTAATCTAAAATCAGAGGAAGAAATAACTAAATTTGTCTAAAGATGTTCTTTTAGCTAAATAAGAAGTGCACTGAAATCATTATGATGTTGACAGTGTTGTTAATTTTATACTTCCAGTCCAATACATGGTGAACTTTCAATATGTCACCTGGCCCTACAGTCTACGGTTCATTTGCCTCTGTGTTGAATTCCAAACTGAATGAGTGAAGCAACAGCCTGCCTCTTTAGATAAGTGTGCTGGATTAGTGCTTTTCCAGGCGTGTCTGCCTCGCTGTCCTCGGGCGGCTCTGAATTCGCCGCGTTGAGGATGACAGCCAGTTTTCATAACCACCAGTAATTACACATCTCCCATCCCATTTGATCTTCCTAAGCATGTTGTTTCTCCAGGACACAGGTTGGCGAGCGGCGCTACCCAAATTTGACTGGCTTTTCTGGGCCGGTCGGCGGATCACAGGCAGAGAAAAACAAGATCAGACATGATGATGGTGGAAATGTTTTATTTAAGGAGAAACGGCCTCTTGGCGCAGCCGCTGGTCTTTAATGGAGGCCGATCGTACGTGCTCTGTTTATTTTGCATTACAAATGTGCAATTTGATTTGACACAAGTGGTACCTTTTGCTGTTTAAACCAAAAATATATTAGATTATATATCGTTCTAATATTCCAGTACAGACGTGCTATTTGTACGTCAGTAAAACACATGATGTGAAGTCTTTTTACCACACTGGTTTTCTTTCATAATTCTCCAGATGCATAACCTAAGCATAACTAAAAAAAACAACAACTTGTGTTTGGTGCTGTTTATGCCAATAAAGAAACACAGCGACCCCCAAAATGTATTTAAATATGGACTAAATATTATAAACTAAGAAGCTTGTTTCCCCCACAGGATAAAGACAAGGTTATAATGACTTTATCTCGCAAATCTCTTATATTTCACAATTCTGAGAAAAAAAGTGAGATATTAAAACCCAGGATTGACTTTTGAGAAAGAAAGATTCTAATTCTATTTGGTTTTGGTGAAACGATACAGAATTGCGAGGGAAAAGTCTGAATCGACCCTTTGCCGGGAGTTTGATTGACAGGCCATCTGACCAATCACAACACAGAATCTGCTATGCTGTCCGACAAACAAACCAGAGTAGAGTAGATTAACGTTGGTGGACTTGCAAAAAAATTGGTGTGTTGGCGTCCTTCCACGGTTAAACAAGATACCTTCGGATGTTCACTCATGTTTATTTTGTGCTGTAACTTGTCAAGAGGAAGAGATGATCAGAGGCCCGTTTCAGAAGGAAGGTTTGTCAAACCTGAGAAAGCTTACTAAGTCAAGCCTGTTTCCAAAAGAGAGAGGTAACTTCGAGTCAGTCACTGTGTGTGAACATAACCTGGCCGGGAGCAGATGACTGGAAACAAGAAGACAAAAATACTAAGAAAAGCATTTTTTGCAGAGCTGGTACATTCATTGCACCCATGCACTGAATCATCATGCATTTCATTACTCTAATTGAGAAATTATTCCTAATGTTTTAAATGTGAGGATGTGTTGCATTAAATCAATAAAACGACAATGCATTTATTGTAAAGAAGATGTACATGCACGCTTTAGCCAAAACAAAAATGCAATGACATATCTGGACACTTTAGTCACTCTTGTGTTGAGGGAAGAATTAATTTCCAAATGTTTGACTCTATTGTTTTTGAATCTAGCAGTGGATGCGAGGGTCCGGTTTGAGCCTCCGGTGGGTCAATTAAACGATGCTAACTCGTTTTAAAGAGTGTGCTTTCCTTTTAAGTCTATTCGATTAGTTTCTTCCTCCTTCCCTTCACGTTTGTTTGGCGCTCTGTGGCGGAGAGGTCAGCTTAACCTTTGTAAACGCTCACAAAGAGGCGTATCAGGTTCTACTGAGCCCCTGACTGAAGCTATGGATCTAAGATCAGATCCTCTTACAGTAGTGCTGTGTGGCATGATGGGTCAAATGAGTTCGGAGGTGATTTTGCTCTTCTGCTTATATCTGCTTAAGCAATCGCACCAACCCCAAACTTTTGAATGATAATGCATGTTTTTTTTCTACAGTTTATGCATATGTTTTAATTCAGTTTTCAGCTAAAATAAGTACTTCTGATGGCAGCCCAGCTCTCACCTAACCTTCACTATCATCAGCCGATCTGCAAACTGACCTCATGTTTCTCGTGTGACCTTACAGAAATGGCTTCTTGGATTACGAGGAGCGTGACAGCAGACGTTAGAATTAGCCGAGCAAACGCCCTCGACGTCTTGGCAGCCTCGTATCTATCGTGTAACTCTCCACTTTTCTTCTAAACTATCTCCTGTCCCGTCTGATCTCTCAGGAGGATGGATGATAGGGAGGCCGGGATGGATGCATTAATGGAGTACGAGATCAAAGCGTTAGGTTGAAGACGCGAGTCTGGATGATTAAAAAGGAGTTTGTTTACTCTGTGCTTCCGATAGGCCTCCCCTCCCCTCGTTCAGATGGATTTCCTGTCTATATTTCCCTCTTGGAAACTGATAATGATAACAGGCCATCCGTCCCGACCTGCTGATGTTTGACTTCCAGCTTTCGCTTTAGTCTCCTAATGTTCCTCTCGTAAAGAAGAATCTCTCCTTAGTTTCAGAAGAGATCTCAGCATAAATGCAAACATTTCTCATCATGTTCTCCCAAGATCAAATGATTTGTGCTGACAAAAAACAAAGCAAAAGAAATTGTACAAGTGCAAGTAACACACTGAATAAAATGTCATATTTTGTAGTAGAAACATGAAATGTTAATTTTCTTTAATTAAAATAAAACTGAATTAAAAAAATCTAGAAAAGTTGAATTGTTTTTTAGAAATTGAACATCAGAAATGCTGCTTTATCAACTAACTGAAAAAAAAAACAAGTTTGTGTTGAGGTATTAACATTACTAAACACTTAAAGAAATAAAAATCAATGAAAGGGATATAGAAATATAAAAAGATTGAAACAAAATTAAAACTTAAACTAAAATGAAAACTGAAAATATACAAATATTTTTTTTAAATGGCTTTAATATTAGTTGATTCAAATTAGTATTTAAACAATATATATTTTTAATTTTATAAATTCTATAATAGTATATATAAATAATGCTAAAATTACTGGATCTGGGTTGCTGTCGATGCATTTCACAATTAACTAAATAAATAAACTAAAAACTGAAATAAAACATTAAATGAAAACCTTGCAATGAAAAAAAAAAACTTTAGAAATATTGAAAAAATATTGAAAAGTTAGACCAGTAAACAAGTAAATTACTGGAACTGAAATAAAAATAAAGATGGAAATAAACCATTTAATACAAATATTTTTTAAAAGATAACATCAAAATTTCTATTACATAAACTAAACTAAAATTTAAAATGAAAACCGAAAATAAAAAAATATTTTACAAATAATTGTAATATTTATAACCTCTATAGTAGTAAATAAATAAAACTAAAATTACACAGGATCTGGGTTGCTTTCCACATTAATTTGGTGTAAAAACTATTTTATCTCAGAAATTTGACTGAATTTCACGATTAAATAACATTGAAATGAAACGTATTAGATGAAAACCTTACAATGGAGAAAAAAAACCCATTAGAAATATTGAATATTGTTTAGAAATGCTGCCTTGCCACTCAACTGAAAAGTTAGACAAGTAAACAATTAAATTACTGGAACTAGAACTGAAATAGAAATTAATTAAATATATAATGGAATAAAAATATTTAATACAAATAAATTGTAAACATTTTTAAAATGACATCAACAAAATTACTAAAACCTAAAACTAAAACTAATATATATATTTTAGAATAAATCAATAAAATAAAGATAGTGTCTAAAAAATAAATAATTTGTAATTTTACTATATTCAATAATAGTATAAAAAATAAAATAATGGATCTGGGTTGCTGTTTTAGAAACAATATTTCACTCCGAATTCAGGACATTTCACAATTTAAAATAAAGCAAAATAAAATAAACATACAAATATTAAATGAAAAATGTAAAATAGAATTGTTTAGATACGTGAAGTTTAGAAATGCTGCCTTGCCAACTGACTGACAAGTAAAAAAAATAAATTACTGAAACTATAAATGGATAAATATATATTTTTTAAATGACATCACAACAAAACTAAAATTTAAATTTCAAAAAATATTTTTTATAATACATTCTAGAATTGTATCTGATTAATATAATAATAATTTGTAATATTTCTAAATTCTATGATAGTATAGAAATAATGCTAAAATAACACTGGACATGGGTTTAGCTTTAGCTTTGAATATAAGATCCCTATACTTCCCTATATATCATGTATTGACTTTTGTTTCTTGAAGACGTGTTTGAGTAAATGTCCTGTGCTTTTAAAGAGCAACATCTGAGCAATGACATTTCCCCTGCATAATCTGAAATTGATCATTAGTTTATTTACTAATTGTTTCGGTTCCTGATTTGCATTCTGAACACAGAAGAACAATGCTAGAACAAACTACCACACGTTTGGACTTAATAACAGTTACATCAGTAATGTAAGTGAATGATGCAAACCACATTCCACGTGCCTTTGTGCAACATCATTCGCCCTAGAATTCGCCCCTGTGAGTGTCGGTGATTGTTGAATTGAAGGCTAGCAGATGTTACAGGTTATTGCAGTATATGATTGGGGTCACAGTGCCATCGCTGCTGGTTGAACCAAACCGAGCCAATCAGATGACATGCTTTTATGGCCTACTAATAGCTTGTTGTTTCCTTCGTGTCATTGTGGAATTCTTGATGATTTGAAGACGAGAGCAACAGGAAGGGACTCTGGGTTTGTTTTTACGAAGCTGATTAAAGTCTGTGTGTCGACTCGTATCATGTCCTGAGTTGAGATTTCACAAATGGTTTTGAACTCTTAACTACCTGTAAAAGCCTGATTAATCTCCTCTGTTGACTCTTGTGTAAATCCATATTAAAACTCTATGAAGACGATAATCCCTCATTTAACTCTCTAATAGGCTTTGCACTAGAGATATGTACAGTTAACCATGGATTTCTAGCATAGTCCTCAAAACTGTATGACTGTTTAATCTGTGGAACACAGAAGAAGACGTTTCAAAGAGTGCTGGTCTTGGTTTCCATTGGCTCTCGTAGTATGTCTAAAGATGCTTCAGAAGTCAGTGGGAACGGAAACTGTTTGTTTACCAGCTTTCTTCAAAATATATTTTGTGTTCAGCAGAAGAAAGAAACCCATAGAGGTTTGGAATGACATGAAGATGAGCAAACGATGACAGGAATGTCATTTTTGGGTGGACTGTCCCTTTAAGGACACTTTTAGCACTGGCTTAATCAGTGTTTCACACTTTTATATTTTGGTTTGCTTTTATCCATTTGGTTTTAAATTTGTATTTATAATTGAGTTAATATTCTGTAAAAATGTCTACTTAATTTCAGCAATTGTGCATGTTTTGTTTTTCTTCTATCTTTAAATGAAATATTTTTTTATATCATTTATATAGGCTTATATATCAGCTACCTTGCTCTTTAAGAAATAGGCATCGTTCCAATCTGAAAATCAATAGTGGTTGACCACTAGTTTTTGATCCGGTCAACTGCTTCCCACTTTCCACATTAAATGACCAATCACAGATAATTTTGTATTTATTTCCTGTCTAGAAGTGTTTATTTGAAATAGATGATGCATACATTATGAATCTGTGATTGAGGCTTGTGATTGGCTGATAAATTTGTCTCTTTTTATCAAGTTCAATTGTTTTTAAATAGATTTCCTTTTTAAATTATTTATTTCTAATTATTTAAGGATAAATTATGTTAAATAAAACACACATTGCATTTGAGAACTGCTGCATGTTGTATTACTGTTCAAAACGCTTTATATTGGCTATTGGCCACTCTACTCCATATTGACATCGGCCATCATAAAATCAATACTGGTTATTTTAACCACTAATTAACAAAGGGTTAAGTGACCCTGGGTTAACAATTTCAACTGTGAAAAGCTCTTGATAAGCATAAGATGAATAGCACCGGTTTAAACTTATTAACCATATTTCACTGTTAAACATTTGAGCTGCAGTTAGACGAGCAATGAATGCATGAAATGCGTCTTTCTTTCGGCTGTAGAAGAACGAGAGCGGTGAGGTCAGCGTTTCCATCAGCAGGTGTGTCTTGTCTGTTCCTTTACAGATTTATCAGCGAGTCTTTGAATCTTTTAAATGGGGGATTTCCAATCGCTAACACTTGGCTGTGATCTTTATGAGGATTTTTCCTTCTACTTTCAGAGTTTCCATTCATTGGCCTCTTTTATTTTGTCTCCATGCAGTGACTTCAGTTGAGGTTGTAATGTGGCCAGTGTTCCCTAGCTTGGATATTTTTAATTGGTGATACTTTTTAAGAGGATGAATGCATGGTAAGGATGCCGCTTGTCGAAGAGGGTTTTATCGTGTTGACGGCGTGCTTTAGCTCACAGTCTGTCAGTGCACTGAATACTCTCTGATGAGGAGATCCGTGTGGAAGTTCACATCCTTCAAAGCGCTAGTGGTCAAACAATGTGTTTTTTGACAGCCGATATCTTGGAAAGCAGCGGGGCCGATAGACGATATAAAACCGATAATTTGAAGTCATTTGACAATGGATTAAAAAATAAATGTGTGAAAGAAACATGCTTATACTTTAGATGACCGTATTTTCACAAATAAATATTAAATCAAAATATAATTAAAAAGAAAGTAAACACTGTAACCATCAGGGCACTCAGTATTCTGGGAAGTTTGTATGCACTGGGAATCATATTTTTCAAATAAAGCCAGGTAACCCTCATTTTATATACAGCACACAGTGAAAATGACATGAATATTACAGTGGGCAAATGCATAATGTGCAGAATAATTTGAAATCACGAGTTTAAAGTTTAAAGCATTCAATTGAAAAATTACAAATATCGGCCGATATATCGGCATTGGCGATATATCGGTCGACCACCACAAAGCGCCGCTGCTATTTTTAAAGCAGCACTTTTCACTCGTTGACTGTCAAACGATTGCTTCCGACCGGTTGTTGGTGAGGACTCTGCAATAAAAGATTATTGTCATTCAGTCTATTTATTTCTTGGAAATATTGAAGGACTGCTCTCAGCAGCCATTTATTTATTGCTAATACACACATCTGATTGTGTCTGGTGGACCTGAAGATGCTAAACCAGTCTAATTATACAGGACTTCCTTAAGAACTTGACTTGATTGAAGAACAGTAAACCAAAAATAAATGTTGTGTAAAATTGTTGTACCAGAATTTGTAAATATTAAAAGTTTTTAAGATTATTATATAATTATTTTATTATATTATATATCAATTTATTGCTGAATAAAAGTATTTAAAACTCTTACCGATCCTGTCCTGGTGTAGTTAGCTAGGTCAGTGTGTGTGTGTGGCTGAAGTGGATGCATGGCAAAGCTCTTAAAGTCACTGGGCCACAGTCTTTTGTTTTAGTCATTAGAAGAGAAAGGAATGCTGGGATGTATCTGTGTCTGTCAGTGGCATGTTATACAACAGATTCCTCTGGAGTTTTCAGGCAAACAGTCTGTGCGGCAGAGCGTCGCATTACACACACCGTACACACAGCAAACAGCAGCTAAACATGCTGATGGGCTTTTGTTTATCCCAGGTCATTTTTAACTGTGGTGTCATGCAATCCCAGATGATCTTTTGTGTTTCACACTCTATATACTTCAGTTATTCAGGCTGAATGCCTTTTGGCACCGCCATTTCATCTTAGAAATGTGTGTAATCCTGAGTTAATTGTGGCTTAAATGAATCTTTTAGTTATTGTTTGTCATTCCAAACATACACTTATTTTTTCATCCATCTTTTATTTTATTTTTATATAGTGATCGTGACTGTCAGGCTATAATAACTGTCTAATGGAGAAGCGATTAGTCAGCAGGGAAGACTTAATACCTCTTTTCTGTTTCTATTTAGACTTACTAGAAAGGATTATTTCGTTTCCGATCTATTTTGGTTTTTCTACTTTCGTTTTCGTTTGTATTTTGAGCATGACAGCATCTGTCATCATTCACTTGGATTAAATGACATTATATGTGTTCCACAGATACAGACAGACAGTTTGGGGTTAATAAATCATTTTTAATGTACAATTGAACTATTCCTTTAAATATTTTCATGTAGAAGATTACCATTCAAAAGTTGGGGTCAGTGTTTTTCAAAGAAGTCTTTTCTACTCACCAAGGTCACATTTATTTGAGCAAAAACTGACAAATTACTGTTGAATTGTGAAATATATTTTAAATATACTGTATATTTGTGAATATGTTAACATTTAATTTATTGCTATAATGTATTTTCAGCATCATTCCTCAAGAAACATTTCTGATCATTATTGGTGTTGCAAACAGTTCAAAAGAGCAGCATTTATTTGATTATTATAAATGCCTTGACTGTCACTTTTGATCAATTTAATGCATCCTTGCTAAATAAAAAATATATATATTTCCAAGAAAAAAAAATTAGAATGGGGGTGTACATAAGCAATATTTTGCACTGGAGCCCAATATTAGAATCATCTGCATGTGATATTTCATTCATTGTCCCACACGGCCTTGTTTTCTGCGGTGACTCCATCTGAGATCTTTGGAGTTCATCACCGTGAGTCCAGCAGTGTTTCAGGATCTCTGACTGTAATGAATGATAATTGTCAGTTTGCAGCTCAGCTGATGAGATTCAGATGTGGGCTGTGGGTTTTATTGGTTCGGTCTGTGGGTGGAGATCAGGATCTGTGCTCGCCCAAAGATAAAAACATCATCTGAATGTCAAAGGGGAATTGACTTCTGACACACAGCGTCTGTTCTCCCTCTGCTTGAGGTTTTGTGTGGATTTCTGCTGGGAAAAATCATATTCTCAGAGCTTGCGTCATATAATTTGGTGTGTTCCCCTTTGTATATGTCACAAGGTCAGTGTGTTTGTGTATGTCTACAAGCGTAACAACTGCTTTGATCATGACCCACTAACGTGCTCTACTGCTTTTATTAATAACTTGCATCCTCTTGGCTTCCTCTTATGGATATGTTTTTTTGTGTGCAATCGGAGGACTTTGTAAACAATAATGTGTGCCATGTGGCTTTTTCATTAGAATACATCAAACATAGAGGACCGACACAGGAAGACTAGGATTAATAAAGAAAAAACAGGTAAATAATGCTACTGCAGTCAGTTTACATTTAGTCATTTAGCAGATGCTTTTATCCAAAGGGACTTACATATGAGAACAATAGAAGCAATCAAAGAGCAAGGATATGCAAATGCTATAACAAGTCTTGGTTAGCTTAATGCAGTACACGTAGCAAGGTTTTTTTTTACATAGTGATGCCATGTAGACAGAGAAGAGAAGCGGTCCAAGAACAGAGCCCTGAGGCACCCCAGTAGTTTATAGTAGTATATTCACATTTATAAGGTTACAAATGGTTTCTATTTCAAATAACTTTATGCTAAAATTATATGAAAAAATATGAAGCAGCACAACTGTTTTCAACATTGATAGTAGTTATGTTTCTTGAGCAGCAAACCAGTATATTATAATGATTTCTGAAGATCATGTGACACTAAAGACTGGACTAATGATGCTGAAAATTCAGCTTTGACCACAGCAATCAATTACATTCTACAGTATATTACAACAGAAATCAGTTGTTTGAAATTGTAATAATAATTCATTAATTTTACAGTTTTTACTGTATTTTTGATCAAATAAATGCAGCCTGGGTGAGCAGGAGACTTCTTAAAAAAACAAAAAAAAAAACCTTACAGAGAACAAACTTTTCAACAGTATTGGAATATGTGACTAAAATGTTTTAAATTATCATTGCATGTGCATGAAAAATAACAATAATAAAGCAATGACTATATTTGACCTCTTGCAGCTGTTAGCCATTTTTTGAGAAAAGCTGTATTCTAGTTCATGAGATGTTAGTAAACCTCTGTTGTCAGTGGCGCCGTGTTGTTTACGCTCTTCAAGCTGTTGTTTCTCTGGATCTAATGTATGGCTTTAGCCGAGAGTGTGAGGTCAAGGTTTGGCTAGTTAGTTAGCTGGTAGAGCTACACTGAACCACTCTGCTGCCAAAAAGCATATTTCCCCATTGATGTCCTGACAAAAATTTTGTAGCATATAAGTCTTTATTAATGTGGATGTTTTAGCAGGGAGTTTTTTTATAGCCTTATATTTGCTCTCTATGATGTCATAGTGAAGGCTTAGTCATCGCTTACACTTTACAATAAACTTCCATCGGTTTACATTACAAACTAACAATTTATTGTTAGTTGATGTTAATTATTACCTTTAATAAATGAAACCTTGTTTTGAAGTATTTAATGAATATATATATATATATATATATATATATATATATATATATATATATATATATATATATATATATATATATATATATATATATTAACTGACATTAACCAATATAAATAAATAGTTACAAAAATATTATTTAAAGTACATTGGTGAGTTAAACATTCATACATTAACCAATTTTAACTAATAGGACTTTATAAACAGGACTGAATGTTCATAATCATTTAAATTTGCAGATTCATACATAATTGCAGTGCATGCATCTCTTGTTATTATGTTATGTTATGTTGAGGAAAGCAGAGGTCAGAAGGTTACTGCGGTGTGTGAGACAAGTCCCCTTCGTAACTTAATTTCAGTTTTAATGCAGTTTTAGCTGTGTGTCATGGACATTTATTGAAAAATTAATGGGAGATATCTGATAATTTCCTATCCTCCATTACTCTACATCAGTGGCTCAGATCTCAAACAAAAGCCATATTGTAGACGCAGATCCGGACAGAAAACACTTCTGACTGTGGATCTCAGAATCACATGCTCTCCGTACAGCCGGCCAAGAGCCGCACAGTGCCCCGCTGCTGACCTCTCCTCACGCTTTCTCTCCCCGGACCAGACCTCAGAGCCGACTGACGGAGGGTTTGTGTTTGTGCCAACCCTGCCTTTCCCAAACACTCCGTCTAAATGCTTTTCCAAGTGACCTCTGTGGTGCTTTTGCTGACGCTTGTGCAAATAACATCAGTTTGATGCAGGATTTGTTGGTTGTTAATACTTTTTTGGGCGTTTCTGTAATTTTTGTTTTTTTTATCAGCTTTTTTAAATGTGTGTGTGTGTGTGTGTGCGTATGTATATATGTATGTGTAAATCCTGTGGCAAAACAGAGAAGCATTTGAGAAGAGCATTTGATCAGATACAACTTTAACAGATGCAGTATTTGAATGCTTGGTGAAAGAGATGTGTTTTTAATCTAGATTTAAACAGAGAGAGTGTGTCTGAACCCTGAACATTAAGAAGACTATTCCAGAGTTTGGGAGCCAAATGTGAAAAAGCTCTACCTCCTTTAGTGGACTTTGCTATCCTAGGAAGTCCTGCGTCAGTTTTAGTTTAGTTTTTTTTTCTTCAGTTTTAGTTATTTTAGCACAAGTTAAACTAAACAAATGAGAATTTCTTTCCTTGTAAACTAGATGCAATTTTTTTTTTTTTTTTTTTTTTTTGGTTAACCTTTTTTAACATTAATTGTTTCAGTTTTAGTTTATTTTAGTACAACTTACAATACAACTTTTTTTTTAACAATAAAAACCCTGATGTGTAGTTTTATTAATGCTGCAGCCTGATGTTTTAATATAAAAAGTCAGTCCATCAATTTACAAACCGGTTAATCACAGTTACATTTTGCATCCTAGATGAGGGCTTGTTTGTTTAAAATTCTTCAAATTGTGGCAGAACAGTCTCTGTGGATTCTTGTACAGAAAAATTATAGGAAATGCATGAAGACTGAAGTGCATGAAGTATTTTTTGGTTCTTACATGATCTGGACAGAACAGCTATTATAATGAAGTAAATACAAATAAAAAAAGATCTACACATGAAACTAGAACACGTGAACACTTCATGCTTTTTTACTAAATGAACACAAAGGGAACATTTAGGTGTTTAGGTAACACACAGACATCACCATACCTATATATAAAGTTATGAAATATCAATACACTAAATAAATATAATCACAATCACAAGTGCAATCTTCCTTACATACATGATCTGCACAATATTCCCCAAATGTTGCACCATCAGCAGAATTATTTATACATTTGATATCATCGCCTATACTAGCGATTCAAATATTTTTATATAAGAATATAAAACTTAATTGAACCAATTTAATTTAATAATTTTATAATGTTTTGATGCTGTGAACCTGACAAAAAAAAAAAAAAGCTTATGTAGATTTTTTTTTTTTTTTTTTTTGTACTTCTAGTTTTTTCTTCCCAGTGGTCTGATCGACACCAGTGCATTTGATAGTTGCATGAATCCGATCAGTCAGATCAGATGTGCTGATTTGTGTGTGTGTGTGTGAGACTGTAGGTGTTTTTCTGTCCAGCGTTTGCCGTCTCATCGGCTGAAGGGGCAGTTTTCACACACTTTCAGGTGGCTCGGGAAAATATGTGAGGATTGTGTTTTATTGACTTTGTGCGCTGCTTTTATCATGAGCAGGAATCCTTCATATTCCTGAAGCTGTGTAAATCAATGCTTTAACGTGTTGTAAGCAGCTTTTTGTTACTGGATCCTTTTCCACGTTGTCGCATCATCATGATTTATCATCTCTCATCAGTCCCTGAACATTTAGTTGAAGTTCTAGTGGAGTCATTAAGAGTTATTTAATGCTTTCAAGGCATTTTTCAGTTGTGTCGATACAATAATAATAGTAATACTCAATACAACTACTATATATATTTTTTTAAATATTAGCATTTGATATTACACAAAATAAATATAAAATAATATATAACATAAAAAAGTTACTATTAATAATTATATATCATTCTCTCTCTGTGTGTGTCTCGCTCTCTCTGTCTCTCTCTGTCTGTCTCTCTCTCTCTCTCTCTCTCTCTGTCTCTCTCTCGCTCTCGCTCTCTCTCTCTCGCGCTCTCTCTCTCTCTCTCTCTCTCTTGCTCTCTCTCTCTCTCGCGCTCTCTCTCTCTCTCTCTGTCTCTCTCTCGCTCTCGCTCTCTCTCTCTGTCTCTCTCTCTCTCTCTCTCTCTCTCTCTCTCTCTCTCTCTCGGTCTCTCTCTCTCTCTCTCTCTCTCTCTCTCTGTCTCTGGTTGGATGTGAAGGCTTTGGCTCACTGCAGGAATGTTTAAGGACTGTTCAGAAGTTCAGAAGCCAGAGCTGCCCACATCATTAACCCTCTCCTCACCACTGATGTAATGTTTTTAAAGGATCAGATTTTGATGCATCTGAGTTTAAGAATTTGTTATTTTATTTTAACCATACACATAAAACTTTATCGGCACTGTAATTCAGATTTGCATTACTTTTGCATGCTGTGCACCAGTTTTTGCAGCACTGTCCGGTTTGATTTAGTTAGGTCTGTCTTGTTTCGGTGTGGGTCTTTAAGTTCATTGTGCCAGGCCTGACACGCTGCAGTGACTGACTGCACAAAGAGCACTTCACAGAGCCTGAGAAACGTGCAGCTGTTTGGGCAAAGAGGGCCAGGCGTAGTTTTTATCTGTGACTGTAACTGGCTTTCTTTCAGTCTCTTCCACATCAAGGCCTGAGTGAGCTTCAGTGCCACACTGCTCTTTGAAACCACACACACACTCTCTCTCACACACACACACACACACACACACACATACACATACATACTCAGAATCAGTGCGAACAGCTCTGGCTTTAATAAAGACAGATATTTAAAGCAACGGAGGACGACAACGCAAAGAGGTTCACTTTAATTTCATTTTGAACAGTCCCATAACCATAGATTTTATGTCACAATGCACAAACTCTTAAAAATGGTCATTTAATGCCATTTTGGTATGAAATAGCATGTAAGCAGGTCCAGGTCGTATTACACCTGACGATAATAATAAAAAAAGCAAATAAATTGCATTAAGAAGAGATTAAAGGGAGTATGTTTTCATGAAGAATGTCACAATGCAAAAAACTTAAACGTGCAATAAATAATTATATAAAAATGCAATTTGATGAGCATGTTCTTTAAGTGGTTTGGTGAGATTCTCTCTCTCTCCATTGATATTTCTCTCTCTCTGGTGTGTTAATGGAGTCTGTTTGTGTGCCACAGTCTTTCCGGTTAGCGTTTGTTGGGCCGGTTTCCCTTCAGATAATGACATGTCTCCCAGAAGACCTTGGACTGTCTGGAACGCTGTTCAGCACATATGTCCTCAACGGGACGGTGCTGCAGTCCTTACACACGTGCACACCAACACCAGCTTACAGCCATTCACTCACACATCCATTATTAAATCCACATTTAACAATATTATTGAGAATTCTATATTAATGCATCAACTGCCTACAGTTAATTAACTTATTTACCTACTGGAAGAAGCAAAGTCAAACTAACTCAGGGTCTTACTCAGGGTTGGTAAAACCCATAACCCTATGTATGAAACTAATTGCGTTTATGTATTATTATTTTTTATATATGTTTTTATTTTATTAACCTTTTGAACTTTATCCAGTTTATTTAGATTGTATTGTAATTATTTTCATTTTATAATAAATATTTAATTGCAATGCATTTTGTTGGAATGTTGCATTGCATTACATTGCATTGTTGCATTGCATTTCATTGATGCATTGCGTTTAATTGCGTTGTTATCATTACATTTTATTGCGTTGCATTGCATTTCATTGCGTTTTGTTGCATTTCATTCCGTTGCATTTCATTGCACTGCACCGCGTTGCATTTCTTTGCATTGCACTGCGTTGCATTTCATTTCGTTGCATTGCATTTCATTTCATTTCGTTGTGTTGCGTTTCATTTCATTTCATTGTGTTGCGTTGCGTTGCATTTCATGGCGTTGCGTTGCATTTCATTGCACTGCACCGCGTTGCATTTCATTTTGTTGCGTTGCATTTCATTGTGTTGCGTTGCATTTCATTGCACTACATTTCATTTCATTGCATTGCATTTCATTGCGCTGCGTTGCATTTCATTGCACTGCACCGCGTTGCATTTCATTGCGCTGCGTTGCATTTCATTGCACTGCTTTGCATTTCTTTTCATTGCGTTGCATTTCATTGCGTTGATTGCATTTCATTGTTTTGTGTTGAGTTGCATTTTATTGTGTTGCATTTCATTGTTTTGTTGCATTGCATTTCATTAGCCCGTTTCACACAGTAATGCCAGTAAATTGCCGTAAAAATGACCGGAACAACTTTACTGGTAAATAAAAAAATTTGCTGTACACACATTGTCTTTTTTCCAGAAAAGCACCATTCACACGTCCATTCCAAAATACTGGTAAATTATGTGATATCATTAACATCTAAACAGCTGCGCTGTAAACATGGAGGAAAATAAGCGGTCAGAATTTTTGTTGAGGTTTCTTTCTTTTTTTTGCATTCATGCAACTGCTTTTGTCACAGAGACATTGTAATAGGTGACTACAAACCAAAACTTTTTTTTTGTTGCTAGCATCCAGAGGCAGAGGCGCTACCTGCTCCTAAAAAAAGGTTGGTGTCTCAGTTTCGGCGACGCTAGTTTGGGGTACCTCTGAATTCAAGCTACTGCTAAGAGGGACAGGATTTGTGGAGTAGCTGGACTCCCAAAGAGATTGACAAAAATAATAGGCACAAGAAATTCATCCACTGCCACTTTGCTTGTGATAGTTGTTTATTTTTTAGATATTTAAGATGCAATGTTTTCAGTTTACTGATTACCTGACTTTTTTGTCCTGTGAATGCATTGCTCTCGGAGACGGTTATTTTATCATACGTAACTGCATCACTAACAGTTCCTCAAATTTCTTCAGTCGCCCAGATAAGCACAAGCGGTGTTTTTGAAAAGATCCTGTTCACACATGATCTCTTTACGGCAATTTACAGGCAATCCGGAAAAGTCTGCATGTGTGAAAGGGGCTATTGTGTTGTTGCATTGCATTTCATTGTGTTTTGTTGCATTGCATTGTGTTTCATTGTATTGCGTTGTTGCGTTGCATTGCAACAGATTCATGACCCAATGTTGAAACACATCGAGTGCTGTTTGTGCTACAGACATGAAAGGTTCCTCAAAAGGAGTCCACTTAAAACACCCTAGCAACCACTTGTACAGTCTTTTTACTGTTTCTGTTTTTTATTTATTTTCTTAAAGCAATAAGCTAAAATGGGCCGTCCGTTACAGTGGCCTGTGCAGGTGCGAGAAACCCCTCGGCTTCGCTTTTGGCTTTTTAAACTGGTTTTTATGTTGCCTTTTTTATTGGAATCATCTTGTTGCCTGAAGCCCTAATAAAAGCTGATTTCCTGTCCCGATCCGCAGTCGTGTCAGAGGCGGGAGTGGCTCAGCGGATCGAGATAATGATGAAAAATGTCATCTTTTGATGTGAACATACCACGCTTTTATTATATTAATACAGGGGCTCAATTAGTGTTGAGTAGCGCTGGATTTTGCATTCCTTCCATTCGAATCACGTTCGCAGGCCGACGAAGGCAGACGTGTGTTTGGACATGTTCGGAATGCTGCTTCAAAGAGCATCTCTCTCCGTGTGTGTGTGTGTGTGTGTGTGTGTTTATAACACTGTGAGTTATTGTCTTTATAGCCATCTCTCTATCTTCTCTGTAGAGATGGTGAAGAATAGATGTTAGAATAGAGTTCTGATTTACTGAACAGGTTGTTTTCATGTTTGTAGTCATTCAGCAGACACTTAATATCCAGAGTAACTTACAAAATGCCTACCTCAAGGAACATGCTCAAAATCTCAATATTTTATATTTAGTATTATTTAATAAAATTGTATATTATTATTATTATTATTATTATTATTATTATTTTTATTTAATTTTATATTATTTCTTTATTGTTATGTTATTTTCATATTTGTATATATTTTTTAAATATTTTATTTCATTTAATTGTTTTTTAATTTAATTTTATATTATTATTCTTTTAAACAAATGTCAATTTTGAATTTTGAAAATATTTTATTTCATTTAATTGTTTTTTAATGTAATATTATATTGTTATTTTTATTTTTATTTATTTAAAAAAAAACAAATGTCCATTTTGAATTTTGAAAATATTTTATTTCATTTAATTGTTTTTTTAATTGTTATTATTTTTATTTTTTTTGTTAAAAAAAATGTCTGTTTTGAATTACAAAAAATGCTTTAAAATCGCAAATAGAAATGGGATTATAGTCCAGTTATTAATTTTAATTTATTTTGGGCTGCTGCTGTTTATGCCCTCATTTGCCACGTCTCACATCTGGGGTGAGAACAATTTTTTTTTTTTTGGCTGAAACCAATTCTGTGTATAAAATAGTTGCATTGTTTTGCACAATATTTACTCCGAATTCATAAAAAAGTGTCTTTATTGTCCATTTTCAAAGCAGTCATTACATGTTTGGCATTGACACAAAAGATGCACAAACACTTTTGTATCTAGCGAAGCAGACACAGTTGTGCAGATGATCTGACTGAATGAATATTGACGGTTACATCAGTCCATCAAACACTCTTCATGGCGCTGCATGTAATCCTGAGATGGTTGCAGATTTATTTATTACTTTGCAGAATCAAATGAATGGCAGATTGTGTATGATGTGAGTCTCCACGCTGGCTTTCTTCCTCTGTGTTTGCAGACTGTTAACTATTACCAAGCCATGTGTATTTTGGCCGAATCCCAAACTGTTCCACACACACGAGCGAATATCAAAAGACTTTCATTACGGCCTGGAGGAGCTCCAAAACATGCTGCTATTATTCTGCATTTCCATCTTCCTTATTCACCTAGTTTCATATTGATGCTATATTTACATCTAATATTGTCACATTAGATGTATATTAGATGCTCTCTCTGGTTATTAATGGAGAGCTGATCAAAGAGCCAGACGCTGCCAGCACAAGTTTGTGTCTGTCTGTTTACTTGCCCTAATATATCTGACATTTACTTCAGCCGAACTGTTATGCATTCATTTCTCCGTTCCCTGAGCACTGAGCTTACAGTACACTTGCTTAGAGTAACATGCTCAAAGCCATTTTATTTTATTTTATCATTTTTTTTAACATTTCATGTAATTTGTATGTAATTTTAGTGATTTTTTCTTTAATGAATTATATTATATTATATATATATATTTTCTGTTCTTTAGATTTTTTATTTTATAAAAAAAAGAAAGAAAAAATAAACAAAAAATTTAATATTAAAATATATTATCAAAAGTAAACCAAATTACTAAAATATAAATCTAAACTTAAAATATAAATATATAACATCTTATATATTACATATAAAAACTATAAACTAAATAATATATATATATATATATATATATATATATATATATATATATATATATATATATATATATATATATATATATATATATATATATATATATATATATATATATATAATATTCCCTAAAACCATATTCTGGACAAATGTGGGCAAAATAATTTAGATTTATTTTTAAAAAATACTTCCCTTGATCTGAGCAGTACAAGACTTGGTTACTTTTCCTAAGTTTGCCTCCTGAACGCACACAAATTTTTTTGACTCAATTCTACAATGTTAAGTGGGTGAAAAAAAAAAACTCCTTAATCTTGTATTTGGGTCAAAAATGGGCACCCATAGAAATGAATGGGAAAAACTGTAATTTAGAGCATTCTTGTTTTTTTGTAAAAATGAATGAATAGATCCAATACAATGCATATCTAACATACACACAAATGAAGGGCTGATCCTGTACAACATTCTCATCATGGCAAAAACTCACACTCATACACACACACACACACACACACACAATGCATTCAATGAGCCTATGACAGAGCTGGGCTAATGTCTGACCATGTTTTTTGGTATGATCCAATCATCCACCTGGCTCATCACCCTCTCTCTCTCTCACACACACACACACACACACACTCACACTCACACACACACACACACACACACACACACACACACACACACTCACACTCACAGACACACACACACTCATACACACTCACACAGACACAGACACACACACAATGATCTACATTAGAGCATAATTTACATAGGAAATATGGTACTTTTTGAGGTAAATAAATTTCAAAAATTAAAAAAAAAATAAAAAAAGCACCATAAATGGATAGACAAAACTTTATCGAAGACAGTGATATAACATTTATAATAAATAAAAAATAGGATCACACCTGAGTCCTCTGTGCCCACATTTGTCCACAATTACAGGATTAAGGGCTATAAAGTGAATACAGTTTGAGGGATATATATATATATATATATATATATATATATATATATATATATATATATATATATAAATATATATATAAATATATATATGTATATGTATATGTATGTATGTATATATGTGTGTGTGTGTGTGTGTGTGTATATATATATGTATGTGTATATATGTTTTTCATTTTTATATTTTTATATTTATATTTAAAATGAAATGTTATAATATTATACTTGATTTAAGTACATTTTAATATATCTTAAATATTTATATATTTTTATTATATATTATATATATATTTTTTTTTAGTACTTAATTTGAGCTTTTTTTAATTCTTTTAGATTTAATTAAAGTTTTATTTCATTAGTTTTTATTTTATTTGACCTTTATATATTTTTTATCTCCAGAACTCATGCGTTTGTGCTCTTGGTCAGAGATCAGTCACCGAGGCGTTCTTGAGTTATGTTAGGAAAGCGCTCTCGGGAACAGTAGACACACATTTGGCTGTAGTGTTGGTGAGCTAGTAGTTGTGTCTTTGAACACTGATTTAACGCATCAATCAGTCCGTCACAAAGAACCTCCGGGGAAAACCCTTCCTGGAATCGCCCTCGATCTGCTCTCCGCTGCTTTCTGCCTCCTGATTGGCCGCTTCCAGCCATCCAGTCACCTTCGGAGCTTCTAATTGGCCGATGCCGGGGCTTTATCTCTTTGATCGGTCTCAATTTCCTGTTGCTATTGCAAACGGGGGAAAGAGATGATGAGCCTATCGCTGTAATCTGTGACCTGGAGAAATCGTTTGCTGTGAATGTGAAATGAGCTCAAACAGACGCATGTGTCGCCGCAGGCTAGAGGAACAGTTTTACAGTTAGACGTTTGAGCTGCTGTTAGTGATGCAGAACCTCAGGGAAAACACAAACTGATCAAATGCACACCTTGAATGGACTACTGAGTGAAGATATAAGAAACTACTACGAATATTTATTTTATTTAATATTTTTATTCATTAATTTAAATATAAATATTATTTGTACATATGCATTTATTTTTGTTCAGTGAAACATCTATTTGTAAATATGAATGTAAAAATATTTTAATATTTTATTTAATAAATATTTTTATTTTTTTATTTTTTATTTTTTATTTAAATATAAGTACATTTTATATGTAAATATAAATAAGTAAATATTGAATAAAAAAATAATAATTTAGAATATAAATTTAAAGTATTAATATATTTAAATCTAATTAAATATACACATTTGTTTTGTTAAATATAAACAAATATGCATATATTAGTTAATTTATATGTATGCATTTAAACAAATATAAGTAAATATATTCATATTTATTTTATTGATATAGAAGTATAATATTTTTTTGTCTTAATAGTTTATTTAAATTAAATTAAATTAATGCATTTAGCAGACGCTTTTATCCAAAGCGAATTACATTGCATTCAAGCTAACAATTTTCTCCTAACACGTGTTCCCTGGGATTCGAACCCCCAACCTAGCGCTTGCTAACGATTGAAATGTTTAATCATTTATTTAAATAGAAATTAAGAATATGCATGTTATCATATTAATAAATATATGCATTTATTAAATATAAATATAGTTAGATATAACTTAGATGAACGTGTTTTTGCACTCATAGGTGTAACACTGTAGCATCTCATTGACCTTGGCATTCACTGCTGTGTTTGAATGTGGATCTGCTCTATAATGTGTCTGAAGTGCCAGCTGCGACGGCTCTTTGTTACACGCTGGTAAACGGATACCGTGTCGCAGAACGCTTTGAGGAGACATTGTTTAACCATCTGCCTTTTGTCCTGCGCAGAGCTGCTGCTTTCATACGGGATGATTGCAGTGCCAGCAAACATGCTATTTTTAATCAGTTCCTGTAAACTAATCTTGTTTTCCAGGATTTCATGTTGACTTTTATTACGCTACTTCACTTTACTTTGAAATATATCTAGTTTTAAGGATGCATAGAATTATTCATTGTAGAACGAGACAAATGTTATTTTATTATAATCTAATAAACCTTTGTGTAGTGTATTAAAGATTAGAATATTTTTTTTTTTTAGGTCTGCACAATATTTGAAAATAATAATAATAATATTGAAAAAAAAAAAAGTTTGAAAACTGACCTTTTGTATTTTTGAGTGCAACCCATATTTTTAAGACTAATTATTTGGAGGGAAAATTGTTAAAAATTAAACCATAAAGTACTTTTTTTTTTTTTTTAATGAATTTTCATAGGACACATTTCTATTGTTCATGAGTATAAAATGTTTTAGTGATTTATTGTCAAATAAAAAATTAAAATAATTCAATTTCATTGTAGAATAACAAATTGAGTACTCAATTTTTAAATTAAGTATTTATTATAATTTTTTTTTTTCAAATGTTTCTTCTTTTTAAAACATATAGCTATTATTCTGGAGGTTTCTGGCAAATTGCGTTTTTTTTCTTCATTAAGATTGCGTTATTGCGGTATTTTGCAGCCCTTATAATTAAGTATTATAGTTTTTCTGGTAGCACTTTATTTTACAGTCCTGCTATTCAAGTTCATACTATGTACTTATTATATTAATTACAATAACTATGTAATAACTAGGTAGTAACCCTGAACCTAGCCGACCAGTTAGTGAATGCTGACCAGGCCCGGGGTTAGAGGTCACTCTCAGAGTTTGCAAAGCGGGAAAATCAAAGGCGATTGTAATATAGGCCTCTTTGGGAGAAAATTACGAGCTGGTAAAATAAATAGACGGAGAGCGAGGCTGGCACACCCTTTGACGGGTGTTGAGTTTCAGGAGCTGTCTTTGAAAGACGGCACAGGTAACTAGAAACGCACGGAAAGATTTCTGGATGCGGTTGGCGGTTAACGCCTCGCTATTGTGTTTGTGTGCATGCATGTGCGTTTGTGTGCCACATGCATTAAGCATTTGACTTGTTTGTCCAGCCAGAGATGCATTAATATCAGTATGAATATCACAGGGGCTTTGTGTGCAAATGCATTACATGGTTTTCCTCGTCACACTGGCTTCTTTTTCCATGCTGCCATTCCGGCTATTTACACCAGTGTTTCTCAGCCAGTCGCTCACAATCCAAAGTTGAAATGCAATCTATATTTTATACGTCAAATGCAAACCAATTAAAGTCGACAATATTTTTGCATGTTGCAAATCTTTTTATATTTGTGCAATAAACGTTTTTGGAGGCATGTTGGCGTCCAATGCGAAATCTGAGTCGAGAAGCGCTGATTTACACGTTCTTAAGTGATGTTTTTGAGCTTGTCTGATGCTCACTTCTCTGTGCTTGTGTTGATTTGTGTTGGGTTTGATGTGCTGCCAGTGTGTTTATCATGTACACCGTGCTTTCAGCGTTTGACCTGTATTCTGATCAAGGCAATGTTCCGCTCTGGCCTTATTTTCATATCCTTCCCCCACACGCTTTTATCTGCATTGTGGCCACGCACCGGTATCATATAGGAAAACTTTGAACTGTATTGTTCATTGTTGAGTTGGGATCTGAAGTGCTAATCTAATGTAAATAGAAATGGAGCAAGCCCTTCATTTACAGTGGCTATTCTAAGCCTGTGCTCCCTCCTTCACTGATGGAAATGTGTGAACTTTGACCTTGAACAAGATATTCAACCATAGCAGTGCTAACCTCTTTACAGGTGATCTTTTCCACATAGACTCATGTTTGACATTTATACACAATCAAAATCGTTCTTCTGTGATAATATCGAAACCTTGTTAAACGATACATTTACTTGATACAAAATGGTACAAGACTTATTTCCATATAATGAATTTTTGAGTTATTTACTGTATGCTTAGCTTTAGCGAACTGTGTTTTCTTCTGAATTTAATCATGCAGTGAATGTAAATGAGTGAAAGATGCTTAATACAGCCTACTATTACAAATTTAGCTTCTGGTGGTAAATTGACTTAATCTTTTTATTTACCGTGTTTTAAGGCAATACGCTACACAGTCAAAACCTTTTTTTTTTTCCGTTGTGCATTGTTCAAGTTTGAGATATTGGTCTATTTTGCTACTTCTTTCATACTTGTGGAAGGAAAACATCCAAAATGCACATTTATACACATACTATTTTGTTTTATCTATTTGTGTCTGTATTTCAATTGCAATGCATATTTTTTCTCAAAGGCCGTTTTCACAAAATGAGTTTGTTTCTCCACTTCAGCAGCACTCACATACACCAAAACTTAGTTTTGTTCCTCTCTATGTTCTGAAGGTTTTTACTAAGGGGTTTGTTGATGTCATTCGCTTTATATATGTATACGAAAAATAATGTTTTTCTGCCTGTCGATAGTATTTTCGGATTTATGTAGTGATGTAATAAGATATCCAGAATCGAAATGAAATGAAATGAAACAAGAGTTTTGAACCCGGCTTCATCCAATTTTCTAAAACGTTTATGCAAATGAGCGCATATTTAATGAGATAATGCCACATTTGTGTATTTCCGTATTTACTACAAAGCTATTTTAATTACATACAATAAATATGGTGGAATCTATTAGATGATAAGATATTAATAAGTTTAGCTTGTTATTGAGCAACAACAAAAAGTATTTTTTGCAATTCTGTGAATTTGCCAGACTGAATGCAAATGCAAATCAAAAAGAAATGTCGTGCATCATGCATCAGTTGAAATATCCCGATAACTATCCTATTTCAGTTTCCTCTTGTGGTCTTCGTTCCATGCAGTGCAGACGCGTGTAGCAGAGGAATAATGTGCATGGAAGATCAAAGGCTGAGAGCAGAATAAACACACACACAGCTACATTATAAACAGACAGTGTGTGTCACGCTGGATCTGGTATTTGATATGTCTGCGTATAGCGAGCAGGAATGCAGACAGGTCTTTCCCGTAGCAGTCAGTGAAACATGAAAGATCTCATAACACTTAACGGCCGTTTTTACTGATTATTTTAGCGCCGTTATCTGGAATCGACATGACAGGACAGCGTAAACAAACAAGTATGTCTGAACCTGTGCGAGGCTGAAACGAACATGTCGTCTCTATTACAGTACATCAGACTTTTTAAAGGATGTTTTGATGGGTGTTTGCAGGGTTAATAATAAAGGCCTTACAGATAAAGAAAGGATTCACCCACTCATGCAACACACTAAATGTGTGACTAAATGTTATTTGAGTTGCTGAAAAGAGGAACTTTCTGCAAAGCAGTTGGGGAAAACACTGGACATTGGGGGAGAGTCTCTGACCGTGTGTGTGTGTGTGTGTGTGTGTGTGTGTGTGTGTGCGCGTGCTGAAGTCTTTGTGAAGTGGCCCAGTTCTGTCCTAGTTGGCTCCCTTGCTGTCTGCTGTCTACATAGGAAGCAATCTAACAGAAACTAACCTCATAAGTGACCGAGCACGTTTTCCTCTCCTGTCCAGGCGTCTCAAGGGTTGCCAAATCAGACCAGTGACTTTATTTACTAGTGGGGGGCGAGTGTGCACTACAAGAAGGCTGCCAGAAAATAGTTTTACAGTTGACATCTCATGTGCTCAATTAATCATTGTATGCATTGTATTTACACAAGATGCTTGTATGTAATAGTTCCTTAAAAGCTTGCCACATTTCTGTGGTTTTCATACCACAGCAGAAACCAAATGAGCCTTTGAATGGCCTCCTTTATTTTACAAAAGCTATTTTAAAATCGTACTATTTATAAATATTGAGAAATTGAGAAATACTTGAATAACATGGAAACACTGGCATGTTGTCTTTGAAACAACATCGGCCTAAAATAGATCTATTTTTAATAGTTTTTAAGTAAATGTTTCTTAAATTTAATATTTTTTGAACGACATGTTTGCATGTTCATGGTACTCTTCCAAAAAGTTTGTGAAATAGGTATTAAATTTTATATATATTTTTTGTTTTTATTTGTATTTGTGCTTGCTTTATTTATTTTTATTTTTTATTTTTATTTCATATATATTTTTTTATTTTAACACCACATACTTATTAATTATTATTTCAATGGGAAACCCCAATAAATCATTATAATAACTTTTTTTTTTTTTTTTTTTTTTACTTTTAGTTGCTGGAGCAGTGAGTGATTTTGATATTATTTGACCTTACTTGTTTCTCATATCATCTCATAAATTATTTCCAGTTGTTATGAATTTCTTCTTCCACATTAAGTACAGCGTGTCATGTTAGCGACGCGTTGGTCGTGTATCCGTGTCTGTGTTTGCGTTCTTGTGTAAAGTGTGTTTCTGGACGCTCACAAGAGGAGATGGCAGAGGAATTTGGGAAGTTGGAATGGACTGTGTGTGTGTGTGTGTGTGTGTGTGTGTGTGTGTGTGTGTGTGTGTGTTGGACGTTGGGAACAGCTGGTCTTCCACTGACGAGTTTTGAATGCTAGCAGTTAATATTTCACTCTAGAAGTGTGTGTGTGTGTGTGTGATGTATGTGAACAAACACATACACACATTCTGCTTCTTGACAACAGAGACCAACTGCTTATAAAGCAAATCCGAGGCCAAAAGGAGCTCAAAAACCCCTGTAAACAGCCGAACTCCCTGACACTTACAGAACATCATCTCTTCTTCCGTATACGTGTGATAGACAGCTGTCTGGAGCTTTGATCGCTCCATGTGCTCCTCTCCGTCCTACGAACGATTCTCAGCCCGTTCGCAGCTGTCCAGAGAACTATCTGGAGAATTTGGCAGCCGGCCGCGCTTGAGCGAGAGCGAGATAAACGAGCGAACGATGAGGGCTCGCTGTGTTTGCTTTGGAGCTGATGCGCTGATGCTCTGATAAGTGTTTCTGTAACACTCGCTCTGTTTGAAGGCCTCTGGTCATTAACACACGCACCCCAGCAGATATTACTGACTCGTTCACTAAAGCGACCGGGCCGATGACAGACTCATTAGTGTAATGAGCGCTGCGTACGGATGGGTTAAGAAGATGTGTGTCTGCTCCAGATCATCGTGCCGCCTGCTGGACGCAAACACACACGTACAGACCCCAGACGACAATGGAGGTTTGTTTAGGATGAATTCTGCATCAGATAGCCCTCAAACGGGACATTTTATCCAGAACTATCTCCCATTCTGGCCCCTGAGGGTCTAGTGTGTTCAGAACCTATGAGGGCAGCTGATAGACAAGTTAAAGCCTGATAAAAGGTTGCTCGCCTTATTTATGAGAAAGTGTATATCTTATTGACTTGTGCGTGTTTTTATGTAATATTAAGGTTTTATTTATTTTTATTGTGCATTTTTTTTTTTTTATAATTCATATATTTTTTAATTTTTTTTTAATTCTGCATTAAGATTTTGAGATCTTATTATTTTTATTATTAGTCGTAGTAGTTTTTAATGTAAGAGGGAAGGTGTATATCTTTTCACTTTTTATATTTAGTTATATTTTTAAATATTGAAACAAAATTATAACAGTAGTTTTTATTTTTATTAGAGATTTAAAATCTATTTGTTTCAATGTTTTTTACATTTTAGAATTTATATATATATTTTTTTAAATGCATCATTAAGATTGAGATTTGAGATGATGATGATGATGATTATTATTATTATTATTATTATTTGACCTTTTTTTACATGCGTATATCTGGGAAAACTTTTATTTTATTTTTACTATTTTTAATCATCATTTTCTCTCTTTTTAAGTGCAAATATTCCATATAGTCTCTGTTAACCCCTTAACTGTCACTCACATTTTTGCATGATCCATTTCTGATGGAGTTTTGATTCCTTTGGCTTGCTTCGTTAGGGACACTTGACTGATTGCACAGACACTATAAGAAGAGAACTGAACTGAATGATCACTGAATCATCAATGAACTGACTTCAGTTGAAAAATGACTCTCTTTGTCGTCTTGCATTACTGTTTGACTCTGTAAAGCTGCTTTGACACAACCAGTGCTTTACTAATAAAGGTGACTTGACAACTTAAACACCCTCTCGACTGCTGTACTAAACCACTCGTAAACCTGAACTACTCATTAAACAAATCTACACATTAACCCTGACTCATGAACATGTCTGAAAGTGAAGCACTGATAACGATCGGAAATCTTTCTTCATGTTAGAATGATTTCTGGAGGAGCACTGAAGACTGGAGTGGTGCTGAAAATACAGCTTTGATCACGCCAATAAATTACATTTGAACAGATATTCACATAGAAAAATGGTTATTTTTAATTTGCAATAATATTTAGGAATTTTTACCGTATTTTTGATCAAATAAATGCAGCTTTGATGAGCAGAAGAGACTTCAGAAAACATCTTTGACTTTTAATATATATACAGTACAGACCAAAAGTTTGGAAACATTACTATTTTTAATGTTTTTGAAAGAAGTTTCTTCTGCTCATCAAGCCTGCATTTATTTGATCAAAAATACAGAAAAAACTGTAATATTGTGAAATATTATTACAATTTAAAATAATAGTTTTCTATTTGAATATACTTGAAAAAAATAATTTATTCCTGTGATGCAAAGCTGAATTTTCAGCATAATTCCTCCATTCTTCAGTGTCACATGTAACATCAGTCGATCACATGATCATTTAGAAATCATTCTAATATTCTGATTTATTATGAGTGTTGGAAACAGTTCTGCTGTCGAATATATTTGATCAATAAAAGGTTAAAAAGAACTGCATTTATTAAAAAAAAAAGATTCTAATAATATATTTTCTTTATTATTACTTTTTATCAATTTAACACATCCTTGCTGAATAAAAGTATTGATTTTATTTAAAAAGAAGAAAGAAAAAAAAATTACTGACCCCAAATTACTGACCAGTAGTGTATATTGTTATTACAAAATATTTATATTTTAAAAACATAGCTTCTTTTTTTTTTTTTTTATCAGAGTATTCTAAAAAAAAAGTGTCACATGTTCTGAAAAAATATTAAGCAGCAGAACTGTTTCCAACTTTGATAATGAATCATCATATTAGAATGATTTCTAAAGGATCATGTGATAATGATCCGAAAAATTCAGCTTTGCATCACAGAAAAAAATGATCATTTAAAGTATAATACATTTTAAAACAATTATTTTAAATTGTAATAATATTTCACAATTTTACTGTTTTTTCTGTATTTTTGATCAGATAAATGCAGGCTTGATGAGCAGAAGACACTTCTTTCAAAAACAATAAAAATAGTAATGTTTCCAAACTTTTGGTCTGTACTGTACATCAAGCATTCATTGCTGATTGTCATCACTCACACACACACACACACACACACACTAACCCAGACTCCAGTACAGTGATGCTTGACCTGTTGTATCCAGCGTGTTCAGGGAAGCTGAAATGCTCTAGATTACACATTCAGGCCGGCGCTCAGAGAGGAAGTGAAGCCTGCCAGCGTTAGCATCAAACACGCTCAGGTGATCGCTCACAGGTGCACGTTCAGCTCTTTCATCTCCGCCTTTCGTCTGGCCTCTCTTTCTCAGGCCCTCATATCTCGCGCTCATCTGTTGCTCTTGGTTTTTTTTGCAGTTAAAACCTTTTGTGATTTATCAGCCGTCATCTCTTATCGCCGTCTCGTATGTGCGAGGTCTTTCTCTTTTATTTTTCTTTGCTGATGGCAGACTTTTATTTCCCATTCAGCCTTCACAATGAAGTACACAACAAGGTTTCGGGAAAAACGCAGTCCGGGGTTATTATCGTTAACTAAAATGAAACCTGGGGAAAAAAAATCTTACTTGAAGAAAAATAATAATGGCTGAAATAAAATGTATAAAAATGCATTTTTATGTATTTTAATAAATTTTCAGCAAGTTGCCAAGGCGAAATTTGTTTACATTTTTGGTATCAAAATAACTGAAACTAAATATCAAAACTTAATGAAAACAACAGTAATCTAGACAAATATTTTATGTATTTATTATTTTATTTTTTCAGTTGCCAAGGAAAGATTTATCTGTTGACAATTTTGTCTATATGTGTATATGTGTATATATATATATATATATATATATATATATATATATATATATATGTGTGTGTGTGTGTGTGTGTGTGTGTATATATATATATATATATATATATATATATATATATATATATATATATATATATATATATATATAAAAATAAATAATATCATGAAAACGCACAACAAATGAAAAAAAAAGGTATTTATTTTTTCAGATATTTTGCCTCGGCAACTTTCTTTTTCTATTAAGTTGAAGCAGCAAAATAACTAAAACTTTAAAATAAAATATATATATATATATATATATATATATTACTAAAGTAAAAAAAGTCCTATGAAAAAAGTAAATATAACATCTTATTCAAATAATAAAACTTAATCAGTGACACTAAAGTAATAAATGTACTATTTCAGAGCAGTGTCACAACTTGCTTTATTAACATTAAATATAATTGTAGTGTCTGTAGTTTTCTAATATTAGTCTTTCATCGTAATATGCATCTGTTTTTAGGCTGATGTGAAACTGAGTCATTCACTAAAAATGGATTATCTGATCTTTATGTATATGATTATGACAAAAATCATAATTCTCGAATATTCCCTTGAAATTATTGCGATTTATTAATTACTATTATCAAAATTTACATTTAATGTTCGACCGTTATTTGATGCAACTGGATGATGTATTTTTATATGAAAATAAACCAGCTGAAAACCTTTAGTGCTTTTCTCTAATATTAAGCCTCAAATGTCAACTTTTAACGATTACATAATTGTGGCATCCATAATTGTAATCGCGATTTAGAAATTAATTACGCAGCCCTTATTTTTTTTATGCTGATTTAAAACTATTTAAATAATTAATTTTAACACCATTGTTTCAGGTTTCTTGTTCAAATATGATTGCATCACTGATTTGAAACTTTTCATTTCAATCGAGGAGCTCAAAATAAGTTTTACACTTCCCATCATGCTTTGCACAGGACTTGATATGGGGAAAGAAAATGTTATTTCATGCATCTTTAGACGTCTCCAAATAACTCAATGGTTGAATCATGTACACTACTGTTCATATAAGTCTAGATTTCCTAGTTCCTGTGGCTCAGTGGTAGAGCATTGAGTTACCAGCGCCAAAGGTTGTGGGTTCAATTCCCAGGGAACACACATACTGATAAAAAAAAATTATACAAAAAAAAGTCACTTTAGATAAAAGCGTCTGCTAAATGCATAATGTAAATGTAGATTTAAGCAGCATTAAATTGATCAAAAGTGACCGTAAATACATTTTTAAAACTTACAAAAGAAATAAATGCTGTTCTGTCTAACTTTCTATTAGTTTTATACAAAACATATGAAGCAGCACTGATAATAATATGAACCTAATGATGCTGAAAATCAAGCTTTGAGCACACAAATAAATTGTTACTATATATCTGAATAAAAAAAAAACAGATATTTGAAATTGTTAAAATATCTCACAATATTACTGATTTTACTGTATTTTTCATCAAATAAATGCAGCCTTGGTGAGCAGAAGAGACATTTGAACTGTAGTGTAAATGTGAGCTTTAACAGAATAAGGATGAGAGAACACATTTAAACATTGAAAGCCTTTTTGATGCATCTTCGTCCCTGGATTTGGAGATTTGCTGCTAATAACAGACGCAGGACTTGTTTGCATGATTCACATGATAAACGAAGCAGTATAAACAGACGTGGTGTCGTAACGTGAACCTTCCGATTATAAACAATGATTTACAAGCATCCACACAGATCGGAGCACAGGAAGTCAGTGTTATGTTGTTTATCGTTCATAAGCTCGGTCCTGACCGCTTTCCTTTGATCCCACTGCTGTCCAGTGCAGGGAATCATGGGAAATGAGATAGGAGAGGTCATGTGATTTCTCCGTTCTAGATGTCCTAGTCAAATATATGGTTACTTTTATTAGATTTTATTTCATGTAATGTTATCAAAGGGCTGTTTTAATTAAAGAGGCGTTGGATCGGTGCGAGTCGCTTGTTGAAGTTCTGCGTGTAAGTTAGAGATGTTTGCGAAGTGCTGTTGACTTTTACGATTAAATGTTGTGCGAGGACATTTATGGACCTTTCTGAACAGATAACACTCAGAGTTCAGCATTAAAACCCTCGTCTGTACACACACAGCTGTCACAGGTCTGTTTCTCAGGAACGGAGAGGTTTAGAGTCAAAAGTCCAAATACACACATGCTTGTTTTCTCTGGAAGAGCTTTTGTCTGTTGCTTGCAAACAGCTAGTTCAGATCTGGGGTTTAAAAAAAAAACATCGTTTACGTTACTTTAACCTATTTCAACATCATGTTTTAAGTTAGTATAAAGGTACAATTTGTAAGATATTTGCAGTAAAATATCCAAAAACCACTAGGCTAGTGTTATATATTTTTTTTATCCAGCTGATTACTAACAATATCTCTAATGTTTTCAAGTATTTGTAAATCATGAGAAAATTCCCATTCTAAACAGTACAGTCCCCTGTCAATGACGTCATTAACCCTTTGTTACCGTCTTTACTACAGTGTCGTGGACAACTGCGGAAGTAGCTTCGCGACAAACTTAAACTTGAAAGAGATGCCGATTTCACTTGTGTTTTACTCGTCAGGTGAGTTGTTTTGATTCGTATCTTTACAGAAAACTATGCTATTATAACGATCAACAAGATTAGTATTAGCATACACGCCAAACGCGGGGCATCGCGTCTCTAGTCGTCTGATCCATTGTCTGATCGTGTCTTTGCATTGACTTTGTATGTAATCTACTCGCGCAAATCGTTGAACTTGCGTTAAAACCATGATTTATCTTTCCGTCTGATTGATGTCCGTCAGCGGTTGGATAAAAGACAACAAATCCCATCATTCCACGCTCCTCCTTAGCGTCATCAAACCACGCGATTGTTATTGTTTTGATAGTGCACCCTCTAGTGGCAGGTCCTACAACCTGTACCTTTAAGTTAATTACTTTAGCCTATTTTAAATTAATTTCTATATTAGTTTATTATAAATTTCTTGTGCATCCAATTTAGGCCCCGTCCACACGGAGATGCGTTTCTGTGAATACGCACAAATTTTTTATCGTATAGGCATTTCGTCCGCACGGATCCAGCGTTTTCATCAGGTGAAACCGCTATTTTTTGAAACCGGGTCCCAGAGTTGATAAATTTGAAAACACCGTCTTTGCGTTTTCGTCTGGACGGCTAATCCGTATATTTTCTGAAACGATGACGTCATCAGCCCACGTCTCCCCCCTAGTCAGACACCTCTACGTCACGTAACAGCAACAAAAACATGAACAAACACTGAACGATTGTCTTTTTATTAACTAACATTAACACTGATTAATAAATGTATTGTTCCATCTTCGTTTGTGTACCACGTGCAAGGTTTATGAGCATAGTCCAAGTCGTCTTCTCTGCTTTTAGTGTATCTCTGTGGCAGAATTACAGCGCCACATACTGGTCTGGCATGTATACTATATCATTTTGCGGTTTCGTGTAGACGCGGATATTTCTTGAGACGAGGAAAAAAAAGATCGGATTGGGGTAAGCTCCGTCTCCGTGTGGACGGGCCTTAATTAAACTTACAAAGTTAAGCTTTGATTAAATTGATAACCTGAAATAAATTAATATTTAACGGAAATGAAATAAATTAAAAATAAATAGTAAAATAATTAGTAATAATAAACTAAAACTTGAAAAAAAATGTTTTGATAAAATTGTAGGTGTGAAGCTGCCAGGTGATCATGAAAACAAAACAAGCACAAAAAGTGTCAAGGGTGTGATCAGATTTCTGTCACATGTTTGTGTCGGCATGAAATTGCATGTTTGCACAATGCACGTTTTATTTTCATCTGTCGTGTTTTTGTTTTTTTTTGTTGTTACTTATTTTTATTGTTGTTTTGATATGTTGAAGATGTATATATTTAAATTCTATAAATAATTTTTTTTTATGTGTATATTTAATTTATGTGAAATTAGCACAAGTTTTTTTTTTTTTTAGAGTATAATTAAAATTGGCAGAAACAATCCAATTTTCAAAGTGTAGTTAGTGAAATTAGTATGAATATATTCTTTTGAATGTGTATATATTTAAAATATTACTATTTTCAAAATGTACGTTTCAACTAATGTGGAATTGGCATACAAATGGCAAATATATAGCACCGTTTATTAAAATGCGTGCGTGTGTGTGTGTGTGTGTGTGTGTGTGAGAGAGAGAGAGAGAGATATGGATGATGCAGATCAAGTTTCATATGTGGCATCCTCACAGTGGCAGCTGGGATGGTCTGCTTTGGTGTGTGTGTGTGTGTGTGTGTGCGCGCGCGTGTGTGAGAGATGTGGAAAGCACCCTGCTCTACTTCCTCTTCCTCCTCTGATGTTGGGGCTTCACTTTTACATTCCTCAAGACACTCCATGTTTTTTTTCTATAGAGTTCCAGCAGAACTATGTCAGCAATTTATCTCTCTCTCTCTGTGTGTGTGTGTGTGTGTGTGTGTGTGTGTGTGTGTGTAGTAATATCCGGAGAGAGGGTCTGCTGTGATTAGTGTTGTAAAACGACACAGGAGGCAAGGTTTTACTGCTCATTTCATGTGTGCAGCAGGTGCTTTTAACTGTTTTACACATCTATATAAAGACTTCCCATAGACTTGTGTTGTTAACTGTAATTACTCCACTCTAAACTACAACTTAACAAAGAATTATTTGGTTTGTTGCAGAAAATGCTGTTCAGAATTTTGGGTTTGGTAAGTGTCCTCTTCTCTGTCCTCTTGATCAAAAATACAGTAAAATCAGTTTCAGAACAGTTTCAAATAGCTACTTTCTATGGGAACATCAGCTGTATTTTCAGCATCGTCACTCCATTCTTCAGTGTCACATGATCTTTAACATCCTAAACATTTCTCATTATTATCAATGTTGAAAACGGTAGTAGTGCCGAATATTTTTGTGGAAACTATGATTCATTTTATTTTTCAAGATTCTTTGATGAATCGAAGGTTAAAAAAAAAACAGCATTTATTTGTAATAGAAATCATTAGTAACATTATAAATGTCTATACTGTTGCTTTTAAACAATTGAATGCATACTTGACGAATAAAAGCTTTGACTTCTTTAAAAGCGGCAATCTTGCTGACCCTAAACTTTTGAACAGTAGCATTTAAATACATCATGTTTTTATATGTACTTTATGAACTGCTTTCCCCTTTCAACTTGAAGGCACTTTTTCCCTGATTCTGTGCCGGAGGTTAGAAACAGACAGGCTGAGTGAGTCGGTTGGAGGAGGAGGTGTGTTTGATTCCCCAGAGGCGTTGCATGCTGGGACAGTCTCCTCTGATCTCTGATGGTCTTCTCCTCTCGGTCCCCTGTGGTCATGAATCTGTTTTAAGACATGCTCTGGTTTGTCAAATCAAAAACATTTCACCTGCTTTGCAAAGATGACTAAATATATTTTAACGATGATTTGGAGTAGAAACATGTTAACGTCTTTGTGCAATTTAAATGTTTATGTACAGTACAACTCAAGTTTGTATCTAAAAATAAATGGCAGGTAAATTTGGATTCTTTTGCTGGATTCCAGCTTAAGCTGAGAGACGGTTTACTTTAAGAAATATATGTGTATGTGCTGTGACTGATACATCTCTAAACAAATCAATATTGAATTGAATCAAGAGTTTGTGAAGCTTGTGGAAGTGGTGTCAGTATTCAGGTGTAGAAGTGTAAAAACTACTGGTCATGTGAAGAGATCACTGCAGTCATGATACTGAAGTGTAGCAGATGGTTGGGAGGCTGTTGATGTGCAGATGAGAAGGTGTTTTAGCAGGTTGTTATTGTGTTCTGTGCTCTTTCTTTCTTGCTTGTTTTCTTTCTTTAAAATGAAAACTTTTTCTTTCAAACTTTTTTACTCTTTTTTGTTTTGTTTTTTTTTTTTTACTTTTTTTTACAAAAAAATTTTTCTAACTTTTCCAAACCTTCTTTCTTTCAAACTTTTTCAAACTCTCTTCAAACTGTTTTCTCTTTCAAATCTTCTTACCTTTCAACTTTCTCTTTCAAATTTTCTTTTTTTTTTAACTTTCAAACTTTTTCTTTGAAACATTTTTTCAAAATTTCTTTTAAACTTTCTTTTTTTCAAACTTTTTCAAACATTTTATTTCTATCCAAATTTATTTCAAACTTTCTTTTTCAAATGTTTTTTTCTTTCTTTCTTTCTTTCTTTCAAACTTTTAAACTTTTTCTTTTTCAAATGTTTTTTCTTTTTCTTTCTTTCTTTCTTTCAAACTTTCTTTTTCAAACTTTTTCTTTCAAACTTTTTCTTTTTCAAATGTTCTTTCTTTCAAACTTTTTCTTTCAAACTCTTTCAAACTTTCTTTCTTTCAAACTTTTTTCTTTCAGACTTTTTCAAACTTTCCTTCCAAAACATAATTCCAAACATCCTTTGTTCCATCAATCCAAACTTCCTTCCTTCCTTCTAAACCTCCCTCATTTATTCCTTTCAAACTTTGAAATGTTTGGGTCAGTAAGGTTATATATATATATATATATATATATATATATATATATATATATATATATATATATATATGCATGTGTGTGTGTGTGTGTGTGTGTGTGTGTGTGTTGCCAGGGTGTTTTAACAGGTTGCCACCCTGAAGTCTCAGTGATATTCTGAGCTGTAGATGAAGACATGTTTTGATTGCGTTCATGTGTGTAAATGAGCTCGTGTGTATTTATAGGCCTCTTGTTTCATTGGTAACTGTCAGGTCTTATCGACTTCCTTCAGCGATCCATCACATGATCCATGTTCTCCACAGTTTGTTCCTCCATCAGACCCAGACGCTGAATCACTGCGGGGCTGAAGGGGTGTGGAGTAAACCCACAAGCCGTCATGAGTGGATTCAGATCTCAAACGATTGAACGAATCTCACCTGAGGGTCTCCTCTGAGACGAAGCCCGACTGACTCACAGGATGATGATGATGATGATGATGATGATGCAGACCTGACTAACATGCTCATAAATTAATTAGATTAATCCGTGCACACTCATCCGTGCTTCTGATTCACCACTGATTGCTAATTTAACTGCAATAATATCATTACAATTTAAGTAGCTGATTTCTCTGTTCAAATGTAGTTTATTTCTGTGATGCTCCGCTGTATTTTCAGCATCATTCCTCCAGTCTTCAGTGTCACATGATCTTCAGAAATCAGAATAATATGATGATTTACTGCTGAAGAAACATTGCTGTTCATAAGCTGTGTTGAAAACAGTCGTGCTGCACAATATTTGTGTGGAAACGATACTTTTTTTTAAATTTAGAATTCTTCAGAAAGTTCAAAAGAGCAGCATTTATTTGAAATCGAAATCTTTTGTAACACTGTAACACTATCTTACATCGTCTCAGTTTAATGCAATCCTGTGCTGTGAGGGTGCTCCGATCAGGATTTTGGGATCTTTTTGAAGCCTTCTCTTTATCATGTAGAATTATTCATAGTGAAGCTCCAATTAGGATTTTTACAGGCATCCATTCAGGGCCTGAATTTCAATGCGATCAGAGCAGCACATCTCGATCGTCTGCATAAACTGCAGTGTGTTGGGTTATGGACAGTAATGCCGTAGGGAGCGCTGCTGTATGTTTTCATAACCTTTTGAATAACATGAGTTTCTGGCACCTCTGCTGCTGAACTCTGTCCAGTTGCCAAAACACACACACACACACACACAGAGACATGCAGATGCACACAACATTTCTCATCGCCTGCAGTCAATCTGGAAGAAATCGTGTTCTGCCGCTCGAATGCATGCACAATCAGCACACAATTGACATGTTTCTGGTCTTCTTGTGATCGATGATGCATCAGTGCTACGATGAAAAATGGGCTTTTGCTTACTGCTATCTTTGTGTTTACTGTGCATTTTGCTGGTGTGAACAGAATCAGTCACTGCAGCTACTTAAATCTTAAAATATCCTACATTAAAATATCAAATCTTAAATGGCATCTTTTAAGAAGGTCTTAAATTTGGGAATGGAAAAACAGGTATCACAATATGGGCAAATGTGATTATTAAACGTCAAAATAAATGTGTGATGCATGTTTAATGTCACAGTGTGGTACTTTTGCATGATTCGCAAGTTTCAGAGCGGTTCACAATCGATTAAAACCACTCGTATATTTACAGCAAGGGATTGCTTACCGTTGATGAATTATTAGGTTTACTTTTCATTGAAGATGGTTGCAAGCGTGTATATTTCATCTCCCTCATCTGTTGAGCAGCTATAAGAAGTAAACATAGATATTTCAAAATAAGAGTCCTCTTCCTTATAAATAAAAGTCCTGAATGACATGCTTAATAATAGTAATAATAATAATAATATGTATTTTAATGAAACATTCATTTATATTTGATAGTAATGACCAGGTTTATTAGAGCTAACTTGAGGGGAAAAAAATGTTAACTGAAATTAATTAAAAATGGAAAAATAAAATATTTCATTTCTAATTTAGTTTAGCTTAAAGTACCAAAATGAATGAAACTAAATAAAACAAAAGTAATAAATAAAAATAAATAAAAACTATATAGACATACAAAAAAAATTACTGAAACTTGAAATGAAAACAGAAAATAACAGTATATGAATGAAAATTAAATATCTCTGGAAATGACTCAATCTTACCTTTCTTTAAGTACATTATTATAGTGTCCGCAAAATCCATTATTGATCGACCTCTAATTCGTATGATATACATAAACCAATTCAGCGTATATTAAATTAAATGCAATAAGTATTTGATGTGCACCAGCCTATTTAAATAAGAGAATCAAGAGACTTTTATTATTTAGCAATTGTATGGGTTTGACCTAAACTTTTAATCAATTTTAGTTTTAATTAACTCTTCAGAAACCCTGTAAGTCCTTGTGTTTAATTGAGTTTTTTGGCGCTCTTAATGATTTCCTGTTTCTGCCTGTATTTCGCCGGTCCATGCACGGGGAGTCGATCTTTGTAACGGAGTAATAGGTCAAAGGGTCAAATCCCACGAGTGCCTTGTGATCTTAACCTCAGCGTGAGGCACTTAACCCTTAGTTAACCTCGTCTAATAAATCTCCTCTGATCAAGTCAAGCATGTCTGTGTCAGCAGCTCTTCTGCACCATGCACTTGTTTCATCAGCCGATGCTATACTTTAGTTTATTCCTCACCTGCATTTTGTTTTGATAAGATGCTTTGATGTTAATTGATTTAATCTGTAACTAATGCTTTGTCTGCATAAGTTGACACATTTAGATGAGATGTTTGTGGTTAATAAATTACTTTACAATATTTTTTATAAGTTTTTAAAATTTTCCATTTTCATTTGAAATGTTATTTTTTTGTTTAGTATTTTTAGTAGATTGTAAAAAAAAAATATATATATATATATATATATATATATATATATATATATATATATATATATATATATATATATATATATATTTATTCATATATATAATATATGAACTGATATCTTAGTAAATCAAATCATAGTAACTATAGCACATATGCATAGTGTGCATATTTTAACATGGTACATATTTTGGTTTATTGTAATTTTAAAGCTTTAGTAATTTTTGTAGTTTTTTGTGTCTGTATAGTTTATTGATTTAAGTTTTCATTAATTAAATAACTTTCATTAATTTAAATAATTAAATACAATTTAGTACATTTAAATAACTACAGTACATATGCTTATTACATAGTAACATTTATCTATTTTAATTTTAAATTTATTTTTTATTAATTTTATTGTTTGCTTTTGTCATTTTGTTTGTTTTTATATATATATTTCTCAGTAGTAATTTTTTTTAGTTTTAGTTATTTTTGTATATAATTTTAAGCTGAATTAACATGAAAAAAGTTAATTACTAGCTGAATATTCTTTTTATTTTTAGTCAATGTTTATTTCAAGTTACAATGTTTTTTTTAGTTAACTATAATAACCCTAATACTCAATTTTACGCAACTTTAAAACATTTTTAAATTAAATGCATGCTCACAATTGCGAATAATAGCTTAATAAAACATTTAAAAACTTCATACAAGATATTACATTTGACTCAAGGCATTTAATTTTCATAAAATGTATGTGCAGTATTTAATTTTAATTTCTCTTATGGAATCATTCTTACTGTGTGCTTGTGAAATATTAGTGCATGAGAGATTTACTGTCTGTCAGTTTCCATCTGAGGCATTAATGGCTTTTCTTAGATGGACATATATGAGTTCATGAGCCAGATTTCCTAAGGAGCCCTGACAAGGCTTGTATGGAAGAGTTGTGAGTCATAAGCTTTTCTTGAATCTCTCTGTTAAAAGAGAGGCTGCAGTGTGCTGTGTTTGTGTGGTTTATCGTCTGTAGTTGTACAGTACATGTGTTGTGTGTGTTGTGGTGAAGCAGCGCAGGTGAAGTCTCTGCTTTTATTCAGACTCTGTTTGATGTGATTTATATTTAGCCGTGTGTTTGCTTTTGCAGGACTGTGGGAAACTTTTAATCACCGTCAAGATGTCAATGTGCTTTATTGAAATCTGCAAAGTGCAAAGTGCAAAAAAAAAAAAAAAAAAAAATATATATATATATATATATATATATATATATATATATTTATTTATTTATTTATTTATTTATTTATTTATTTATTTAATTTTTTTTACTTTTTATTAGATTTTCAAAAGAACACATACAAAAAAATAAACAATAATACAAATCAATCAAAACTTAACATATATATGCTTTCTTTTTTTATGTGTCTCCTTAATTTTTATTTAATTAATTTTGATTTATTTCTCATATATATATATGCTTTGTTGTTGTTTGTCGTTTATGTATTTATTTATTTATTTATTAAATATTTTATTATTTATACAGTACAAGGTGTAGCTATTAAAAGATATGTTGATGTAGATATGTTGCCTCTATCAAAATAGGTTATAGAATATATAATAAAATTATATAGTATAAAATATATTGACTATAAAATGGTATAAAAAGTATTTTTTATTTTTTTAAGTACAAAAAAAAATCTAATTTTTCCTCTATCTATAATTTTTCCTGTATTTATTTCACTTTATTTGTCTACTTAATTATTTAGTTAATTTGTTTATTTTTGTCTGTGTAGAGCGATGCAGAATGCAGGTCAAGAGTTCATTTCACAGGCCGAGCAAGTTTTTTAAAGGGGTCATGTGATGCTGCTAAAAGAACATTATTTGGTGTAATGCAATGTGTTTATGCGGTTTAAGGTTAAAAAATATATATATATTTCCCACATACTGTACATTATTGTTCCTCCTCTATGCTCCATCTCTCTGAAACGTGTTGATTTTACCAAAGCTCATCAGTCTGAAAATCGAGGTGTGCTCTGATTGGCCAGCTATCCAGTGCGTTGTGATTGGCCGAATATCTCAAGCGTGTGATGTAAATGTTAAGCCCCTTAAAGCTGCAGTCGGTAACTTTTTGCGCTCTAGCGGTTAATAAACAGAACTGCTTGCGTCTTGCGGAAGAACATCGTAGCTGGAACTACTTCTCTCTGTTTTTGTCTATGAAGAATCACAAAGGTACTGGGTTACTCCGCCGCGGTACCCCCGAAGCAATCTAAAATAGTCCGAATATAAACACTTATTATAGGTGCAGCCTAGTGATTCAGGACAAGCTAAAAACACGGTTTGGAAAATGGATTCATGGTGTACTCGCTTATTATATACATTTTTCTACATTTTGAACACAAACAAAGTTACGGACCGCAGCTCTGATTGGTTGTTTCTTAACGGGAGCGATGGAGTTTCTGCAAATGGCAATAGGAGCACTGGGAGGAGCCGGAGGAGCTTGATTTTTTCACAGATTATCTGTCTCATATTCTACTGTCAGGACATAATGACAGGTTTAATAAATATGTAAAAAATATATTTTTACAAAAGTTACCTACTGCAGCTTTAAAATATTGTGATGCTGTGTCCGGCCAGAGCAACAAGAGATAAACATAAAGCCAATTATAGACGTGATATAAACATGATTTCTAGTCGTGTCCTCTTCTGGAAGAGCAAACAAAGTAGTTTAGCTTTCACAGTGAAACACACAGCGTCTATATGACAATACTACAACGAGAATAAAAGTTACGCCGTCTTTCTTCACGTGAACATTTGGGCGGCATTATGCAAATCGGACCCACTTTATATTAAGTGGCCTTAACTACTATGTACTTACATTTTAATTAATAATTTAGTACAATGTACTTATTGTGTACATACATGTTTTTACATTGTACTTATATTTAAAAAAAAAACCTACATGTAATTACATCTGTATTAAATTTCTGTAATTACATTTATAATTAGACTCTTGACCAATACTTTACACCTTAACCCACCCTTAAACTTACCCATACCTCCAACCCTCTCCCTAACCTTACCCCTATCCCACCTCATTAGCAGCAAAAGTGTTTTACAATACAATATGAACACAATAAGTACATTGTACTTATTTTTTTTATGTAAGTACATAGTAGTTAAGGCCACCTAATATAAAGTTGGACCTGCAAATCTTCCCACACAGTGATGTAGAGATGTGGGGGCGTGTCATAACGAGTCGTTTTAGGGGAGGTGTGGTTGACTCTTAACTTTGATAAAGAATATCTCTTTGGATTTGAGACAATAGTCTTTGCAACTTTACAGATCTTCTTCATGCACCAAGAGCTTGTAAGGAGAAAGGAAACATTGAAATCGCATCAACACACATTTTTCATTTTAATGTGCACTGATGATTTGATCACAGGAACATGAATATAAACCGGGTCCGTGGTTGTTAGAGGACTTTCACACCGGTCTCATTTAGTTTGGTTGAATCACGCTAGAGTTCAGTGTGAAAGTACTTTGGCCTTCTGTACAGTAAGTGACTGTTTTTCATTAGCTGCTGTCTGTCACTGGTGAAGAGTTAACCGTGTGTGTGTGTGTGTGTGTGTGTGTGTGTGTGTGTGGATCAGGGTGTTTAGGCCACCCATGTGGCAGTGTGGCTTTTTCACCAAATATATACGCTCCGTTTGACTGCCAGCGTTTCACCTCTGAACTGATTTATTGCGTCGTCTATGAAGGTTTACTGATCTGAGAGATGTCTCTCTTTCATTCTCTCTAGCCACTGGTGCAGGTGTGTGTGTGTGTGTGTGTGTGTGTGTGTGAGTGATCTGTAGTTGTGTCCTGGCTTGCCTACAAAGGCTCAGACATTGAAACAGAGCTGGGATATTTTTTGTGACCCCACCGCCAAAAACACCCCAGATGTTTTTCCAAAACTTGTCTGCTTTCGTCTGCTTCCTCGTTCGTCTGATTCAAGTGTGTTCGGATTTATTGTTGTTTTGGGTCAAAAGTGTAACTAAATGTTTGATACGTGCAAAACCACGCATAGTAAATTAATAAGTGGCTCATAAATCAAAAGTAGGGAGAAAAATAAAAGAACTATTAGCATTTTTATTTCATTGTGATATTCTCTTGAATAAATCGATGTCTAATTGTCTTTATAGTTATACATAAATTATTTTACTTTATTACAGTAAGACAATGCTCTTTAAACTTTAACATAAAATTATATTATAAAAATATTGAGAAATTCAGTAAATTCATTTACTAAATTTTTTATGCCTTTATTATTTTTTTAAACCTATACCTTTTGAGTTAACAATTAAAAATGAACATTTAAAAGATTTAATGATTTATACATTCATATTACTAATGAAAATCATCCTGTGTAGCATTTATTTATTTATTAGCTCATATTTAAAAATTATTTATTAAAGCTTAAAAATATGTATATTTATGTATAATAATAATAATATACTAAAATAATAAATCATCCAGACTGACATGCTTTATTACTTTTATCTAATATAAATAAATAATATAAAATTTAATAGCTTAAACCTTAAAATTGTGTAAATTATTACATATATAATTACTAAATAATTAGAACTTAATAAACGTAATAAAAACGTAATTTATGCATATTTATTTCTGTTTTTTTTCCATTTAATTATTTACAAATTAAAAAATAACAAACATTTTTAAATTTATTTTTAAATATATAAGTATAACTATTTTAAATATAACTTTACTACACTAATAAAAAAAAATCATCCTGTATTTACTATAAATTCTTATGAATTTAAAATTAAAATGTATACATTTATACACTCCATAATCTTATAAATATAAAATTTTATGATCTTCTATTATAATTACTGACTTTTATTTTGTTATGCATTTATTTATGCATTTATTTCCCTATGTGTGATTTTGGGGTAGAACAAGAGCTGGGTATTTGTAGATGTTTTGGAGTAATTCACCATCACACACAGTCAGGTTTTGTCTCGGTGTCTTGGTTAAATCCCATGGTCTTCCAGCCGCGGCGTCTCCATCGTCTGTCCCCTCAGGACGGGAGAAGTGCTGCTCATGGAGGAAGTGATGAATGCACAGAATCTGATTTCAGATCAGCGCCAGGTCAGAGGTCAGAGGTCAGAGTCATAACTCAGAAGCTGCTGGTTGTGTAGCTTTAGTGAGTCAGGTTTTTTACCAGCGTGTTTTGAAAATGAAACTCGAACCCTGTAGCTATTCCTCCCGAGCCCGACTGCTTCACGTTCATCTGCTTTCAGCCGCAGAATGGAAGAAGAACAGAGGCTGATTCTGGAGGAGCGATTACGGTTCTAGAGCTGTTACTCTAATAATACTGCGCTTTCTTCAAGAACACGATCTCAGAGCGATTCACGCGTGATCCGCAGCGACCGAAACATCAGGCATCTACGACTGACACCTCTAAGATCTGACCCAAAGATGTGTTAGGCTTTAAATGGTCAAGTCAAATTTATCAAATCGCTCATTTGACATTTATTTGGAGGACTGTTCACAGAAATATTAAAAATTACTTTTTACTCTCTCTTATGGTGTTCCAAACCATCATGATTCATTTGGTTACTGTCCCCAAATCTTAAAAGTGTAATGCACACAACAGTGATGACAAATATAATGTGTAGACTATTGGGTTATTTTGTCTATTTGTTAATTTTATTTTTTTATTTTATATTAACATTCATATATTAGTTTCTTTATATTTCTTGATCTATTTATTTGTATTTTAATTTTGCCTATTTATTCTTTATTTGTCCATTTATTTGTGTTTATGTCTTTGTGATTTATTGTATTTGTTTATCTTCATTTTGTGTTGGTTTTTATTTTTTCTATTTATTTTTATATAGTTGGCTATTAATTTATTTGTTTGTCTTTGTTTGTCATTTACTTTTTTTATCTATTTATTTCTCTGTTATTTTATTTGTTTGTCTATTCATTTTGTCTTTCTTTTAGTTGTCTATTAATTTTTTCTTTTCATCATTTATTTTTTATTTTTTATTTATTTTTCTATTTATGTCTTTGTCATTTGTCGTTATTTATTTTTTTATTTATTTTTCTTTGTTCGTTTAGCCTATGTATTTATTTATTTAGTTGTCTATAAATTTATTCTTTATTTGTCATTTTCCTTTTATTCGTCTCTGTTTATTAATTTATTTTTTATTTGCTTATTTTCACTTGTTCTCTTTTTCATTGCAAAAGCAGACCATGTTCATAATAATTTTTAGAGTTGAAGAAAATACTGTGCACTTTTATTGTGCACAAATTATGTATGTAATTACTCCTTTAAGATCCGCCAAAAAGTTACATTAGGCTTTTATTTTTTCAGGACATTTCCCAGTGAGGCTTATATTTAAGAGTGATTTGTCCATAAGTTGCTCATGTTTGACAGTGAGGATCCTTGTTAATGCTAAGTTTGGTTGTGTTCCTTAGAAGAAAGTAACTGTGGTGGTCTTCAGGCTGAACGTGTGACCTAGAAAGACCCCATGTGATAAATCTCTAATGGATTCATCAGCTGTGATGGAAATCCAGAGTGAAGACGTGGAGATTGAAAAACAGACGCCAGAAGGAAATGAGTTGAGGAGCCCCGTGCAAGGCGTCCTGGCCTGCTTCTGTCATACGTCTCAGATTTCTAGTCGTAGTAATCATGAAGTCACTCTGGTTTATCCCAAGATTTGTAAACCGTGTATATTTCCTCACTGATGCTCCTTAAACAGCAGAAGCATAAGATCTCTGTTAAAGCAATACGACAAAATACATATTAAAGCCAGCATGCTGTTAAAAGAAAGAAATCTCAATGGGTTAAATGTTTTTGAAAGCAGTCTCTTCTGCTCACCGATCTTGATTAAAAGGACAGTAAATACAGTAAAATTGTGAAATATTATTGCAACTTCAAACAGCTGTTTTCTATGCAAATATCTGTGAAAATATAATTTATTTCTGTGATGCTCCGCTGTATTTTCAGCATCGTTCCTCCAGTCTTCAGTGTCACATGATCTTCAGAAATCAGAATAATATGATGATTTACTGCTCATTTCTGATTATTATCAGTGTTGAAAACAGTTGTGCTGCACAATATTTTGATGACCGTCCAAAAGAAGAGCATTTATTTAGCATTTACTGTCACTTTTGATCAATTTAACGCATCCTTCGTTAAAATCTCACTGACCCCAAACTTTTGAACGGTATACAGTGTATGCAAGACGTAAAGCCATTGCATTTTTATGTTTTGACACCTGTCTGAGACTCAATCGGTTACAAATTCTTAAAAGTAACAAGCCGAATTGTTTTTGTCAACCAGTCATCCTGTCAACTAGCCAAAGATGTTTTTCTCTCATCTCAGATTTGACGTTTTGGGAGACTTGTTAAATTACAGTTTTCCTCGCTCACGTTTCAGTCCCTCCGAGAGAAGAGGAGGAGGTGGAGAAGAGGAGGAGCGAGGGCAGAAAACATCAAGCGTCTGGATCTGGAGCAGAAGGCGCTGGTGGTGTGTTTGAGGGACGCAGGCCTGTGTTTATGTGTTTGTAGCCGGCGAGGACGATGGTTCCGGGCCCGGATCATGACTCAAGACGCTTCGCCCTCTTCTGTAATTATGTCAAAAATACACTTTAAAGCGGGATGATGTGGAGCTGTGGGTGCGGAGGGGATTTTCATGCTGATGACTTTCCCCTGCGCCTCTGATGGGGTTTGGGAACGCCGGCCCAGAGCGGCCCGTGACACAAATGAAGATGGAGCGATGCTTTATTTTTTCCTCTTGTGTTTTTGTGTCTGCTGCTGAAGAGGAGGCGCCGTGTCTCTGTTTGGAGCGAGGTGGCACCATGCTGTGAAAACAGAGGCCTGTTGAAGCTGGTGTGTGTCCAGCGCGACCGCAGCTCTCTGTGACGCTCTGTCACACGCTTTACAGCCCAGAAAAGCTTTGGGATCCGAATGAAATGAATGAGAATTAGACGTGTGCAATATTTGTCATCTGCAATAATATCCTAGTTGTTGTTTAAATGACGTGTGTGGATTTCACACACTTTGCAAAAAACAAAACACGTCTAAAGTCCTGTGGCTCAGTGGTAGAGCATTGCGTTATCAATGCAAAAGGTTGTGGGTTCGATTCCCAGTGAATACAGATACTGGTCAAAAAAAGGTTAGCCTGAATGCACTGTAAGTCGCTTTGAAATAAAAGAGTCTGCAAAATGCGTAAATGGTTTTTATATTTGAAGTTAAGTCATATCAGTGCCATTTTCCTAAATATTGGTGTGTAAGCGTGATCACAAATGATATAAATTTTGAGCAAATTGCATTTTAGACAGTATTTTCCATTTTCTTCTGTTGTTGATCGTGTCCTGAGTGTTTATTTCATTACTATGTGCTTGCTATGGTGTTCAGGTTGGAGCACAAATGCTGTAAGGTCACACACACACACACACACACACTAACAACACTCACTCCTCTGCTTACCTGAATCATGTCCTGTAATGTTCCAGCATTGATAGAGTGGCCATGATCATTATGGGATGGTACTGGCCGCTCTGTGTGTGTGTGTGTGTGTGTGAACTGGGCGCCTGCTGCAGGTGTGACTGTGCGGCTGACTGTGTGTGTGAGATTGTTACTGTAAGAATTATTTTCTCCCATCGTGTGAGCTGTGTTTCTCCTCTTGTTGTCTGTTGGGCTCATGGCAGCGATGAAGAGGATTTAGTGTTAGAGAGAGAGACTCCAGACATCAAAGTGTGACGCAGCAGTGTTTACTCTGGGAGAGCATTCCTGACGCTCACTTCTCCATGAGTGTGTGTCTCAACAAATCAGTACATTTGATATATCTGTTGCTGTATTCAATGACACACATCAGAACGATGTTTCATACTTTAGTATTTGAACCTTCCCTTTTTAAAATGATTGAATGTGGTTGCATTAAAATATGAAAGAATGGTTTAAAAAAAAAGAAAAAGCTTGAGGATCTCGAGACGCACTTTTGAGACGTGATGCAACAACGGAAATAACATTGCCTCCTACACCATGTTGCTGTCAAATAAAACCGTTGCCATGCCAACTTGCTACTTTAAACAAAGCTTTGCAACGCTTGTCCCGCCTCCAGGGTCTTCTGATTGGTCCACTGTTCTGGAAACTGTCATTGAGTGACGCTGCATGTAATAGTTGAAGTTCTTATCAGCACATGTGTGCTTCAGAAGAAGCAGGACACAAGCTCAACATTCATACACATCTGTTTACATAGATACACAGAGGAAAAGTAGCACCTTGGGAAAACACCTTCTCTGTGAATGGCCCTTAGTTTGGAGAAAAGATCCTGTAGCATTTGTTGATATTTTGCATCTAATGCAATGAAATTCTGATTAATGTTGTCACGGTACCAAAATTTCAGTATTCGGTACCAATACCAGTGGAAATCCATGGTTCTTGTTACCAATTTCGGTACCAAAGCAAAACACAAAAATATGCTAATAAAAAAAAAATTATCATCACTAAAATAAAACCAATGCCATTCTTTATACTTATTTACAATTGTTTAATTTATTTTTACAAGTAATATAATTATAAAAAAAACTTAAACAAGTTTCCCCCCAATATTTAATTTGTCTTTTAATTAATGAAATTGAAACACATTATATTTTTATGTAAATAAAGGGGATTTGCTATTAAAATTAAAACATGGAAGAAATATTGTGTGCTTTATTTCTTTAAAAAATAAAGTTTTATTAATTTTATCAACAGCAGTAGCAGTATCACATACATTCTACTAAATAATAGTAATATTTCTGGCACAATGTCTTTATGTAAAAATGAACTTTTATTTTGACGGGTTGCCGTTTTCTATCATCTGAATCTTATATTTCAAAGCGACTTAATGAAATAATGCATTCAGCATCATATGAGTTCATATAATGCAATTAACGTCAAGCACACAAAAGTATTGTTTATAATGAATGGCACTATCATTTCTATACTATAATTTTATACTTTTATTTTTTATTTCTGTTCTGTATACCATTAAATTCAATTATTAGATTTAAAGATTTTATTTATTGCTATTTTATATTTTTTCTTGTGAATGTGAATTTTATTTTATGAAGTTTAACTTTTATGTACTAAAATAACAAATAAAAAGCAAAGATTAAAAATACTTATTCAGATATTATTTTAGTTTTTATTGATTCTATGATGCTAAAATAACACTGACTTGGGGTCAGTAGTTTGAGCGAACCTTAACCCCAGTTATAGTGATTGTTGACTTGGCAAACACTTCTAGTGACGGGAAGTTTAGGTTGGTTTGCTGAAGTAATGATGTAGGGATAAAAACAAAAATCACTTTAGCAGTTTGAGCTTTTAATTGTCCGATTGTTTAAGCGTCAGTAATTGGTCAGATGGTTGCCATGGAGTCTGTTTGTGCGAGCGAGTCGTGTTTACACTCCAAAATAAAACAACAATAAAAGAGCTGGCCTTGATGTGGACGTTTGTATACGGATGCTTTTTACCATCATTCCAGTGTCTGATTATGGGGCTTCGGCCGCATGCACAGAGTCCCAGGAGAGATCTGCTGGAGAGGGAGCTCTCATGCACACACAGTATAACTGCAGAGTTTAAACGTTTCAGATGTTTAGTTGGTAGTTCATTTCTCATCAGATTTTTAGGTTTTATACTGTATAATCCTTAATTTAGGCTATATTCACACGTCTGATTTTTACACTGATCTGTTTTTTGTGGATGACAGTTAAAAAATAAATAAAAACATGATGTAGTTTGGCAAACATGCTCAACATTTATTATTATTGCATGCATAATTCATAATCCAACAAGATGTTTAATGTAAAGATCTAACAATGTTTAATAAGTATTGCTATGATTTATTTAGTGTATTATTTTAATGGTTGTATTCAATATATAATATGCACAAAATGAAAATAAAGCTAAATAAAATAAATATTTAATACAATTTGCCTACATGCATGATTTTTTTTTTTTTTTTTTTTTCTGGTGATTTATGTATGCAGGTATTATATGGACCCCATTTTAAATGAATGTGTCTCACAAAATAAATGCTATGAACTTGGCCAAAAACTACACCAAATTAGACTTTTTTCCAATTCTGATCAAATGTGGAAATAAATAGTTTGCAATTTATTTATTTTATTTTTTTTTTTAGATTTTTTTTTTTTTTTTTTCAATTTTCAATACTTCATTATTCAGGCTACACGTACAGTAATCCGTAGTCTTTTTTTTTAAGAAGAAATAAGAGGCTTTGGTGTTACTGTACGGTGGATCTGGCTGATGGACTCGAAGAACACCTCGGCCGTGTTTTTGTGCTGCCTGGCATTGACTTTTTTTTATGCACTAGTTATTTTGTGCTGAATGTTGCAAAAAAATTAAAAATCTAAAAATTTATAAAACAATGAAAATTAAACCGTAAATGCAACTTAAAAACAAGACCCCTGTTTGAGCTGATTTTGTAGAGTTGTTACTGAATTTGAAATTTCATAGCTAAAAAGTACTTACCCTCGGCTATTTGACAAGTTGGAGGTTATCCTTGTTTTTTTTTAAGAACATTATTAAGAGTTGTTGGGGATGCAAAACATTCTTAAGTTAACAAGTTAGAAAATAAAAAGGAAAACAGGAATTGATTTTTTTCTTTTGATTGATCTGCATATTAATTTCTACTGGACTGTGATTGAACCCACTGAACTTGAATTTTTTTTTGTTTTTTTTGCTTTGTCTTTGCTGCAAATGAGGCAGTTTGTTTCTTGTATTATGTTACAATGCTCTAGAGTGTGACCAATTTGTTTGCATGTGCAACCTAATTTCTCAATGGTGCAACAAAAAAAAAACCTTAGGTTGCACTGGTGCGACCAGGCATTCGAGGGGAAAAAGTCAACACGACTCTGAAAGTCTCCCTGTGGTTCAACAACAGACACTAGAGTCCTGCATTTTTACTCAGAAATGTGCTCAGTCCTCTCTTGTACTCCCTGTTCACAGCTCCAACATCATCCTCAAATTTGCTGACGATACAACTATCCAAGGACTCATAACTAATGGGGATGAGACATCCTTCAGAGATGAGGTTAATGCACTCACAGCATGGTGTGCTGATAACAATCTCTCTCTAAACGTCTCTCTGTCTGTCTACTTCCTGCGGAGACTGAAGAGGTTTGGCATCTCCTCTAACATTTCCTCAGTGTTAACTATGCAAATGACAAATCAATGCCTCTTGACTCTCTTAACTCTTTTCAGCCCAAGCCCGACAGGCTCCGACTTTTTCACGCCCCTCGCGCCAGGCTTCGGGCCAATCTTCACGTCATAGTTCAGACACGGGCCAGGCCTCCCACCTGTTTTAGACTTCTCCTTACTTTATATTTTGGACATCCATCAATTAGTGATGAAAGAAATTGCTGTGCTGGTTGAAACGACACAAGACCATGCTACCGCGACTGTCAAAAGTGGCTCGATGGTGTTTAGTGTCCCACAACAGCAGCGCAGCTGAACAGTTCGGGATTCAAATACATGCAATTGAATGGAGCTTGCTGCAAAGCACCGCCAAAAGAAATTAACAGAAATGTGACTGAAATAGTAAGGAGATATTTGAATTGACTAATAAACTAGTATTTTCTGAGTCTGTGTCACATGGATGAAGTTGCAGATCCTTACTCGTCATCTCCTCTTTAGATGCGCCTTTAGAGAGAAGTGCATCTTAATGGATTATTATTATAATAAAAGAGTGTTTGCTTTCGATTTATTTTAAGTGGACACTTAAAGCTTTCTATTGATATATTTATCATGTATGTGATATGTGTTCGCTTCATATTTGTACTCCTGTTAAAGATGAGATGGCGAAAAGAGCATCATGTATTTTTTCTTTAATTTATAAAAGCACAACATTTTTTGATGATGTGATCGCACACAAATAAAACTACACCCTTTGCAGTTACGAATTATGTATTACTCTTATGAGCAGAAATGATGGTGTATCCACTGAAAAAAAATGCAAGTGATCACGCTGACACCTCCATGTCCTGCAAAGCATCTCCACACAACAATTGTATAGGCCTAAGGCACACATTTATCTAGCTTTAACATTTAAACATTGTTATATGCTGTTTTTTTTATATGCTTTCTTGTAGAGTTGTGCTTCAAATAAAGAACATTGTTGACCAGATGGTTAGTTAATCATTTACAAGTCAATATTGCCTATATGGACAGCAATTAAAAAAAAGTGAACTTATAAAACTGCGGTGTTAAATGCAATGCGGTCAGAAATTTGGGTGCACCTACTGTAACTTTTATGCTGGTGCACCTAAGAAAAAAGTTAGGCGCACCAGTGCAAAAAGTTATTCTAGAGCCGTTTGTGATGACTTGTGTATCTCTGTTGGCCGTAAAGATCGTTTGGTGCAGCTGTGTTTTGTGCATGTGAAGGGTGTGTGTGTACAGTATGTGTGTGTGATGAACCATTTCCCCTTGGAGACAGTGAGTGGTCATCAGTGTGGCAATGCATTGACCCAGTCCTGTGTGTGTGAACTTGTTTTTGTGAGGACCAAAAGACCACACAAAGTAAAATAAGAAAAGTTTGACTTGGTGGGGTCCTTAAATCAGATCCTGCAAAGACATGTACTTTTATATAAGACTATAAAATGACTAAATATACTATCATCCAAACCTACATCAACCCTAAATATATATGTATATAAAATGCCAGTAGTTTTCTGTGAGTGGTAGGTTTAGGTGTAGGGTTGGTGCAGGTCAATAGAAAATAAAGTTTGTACAGTATAAAAACCATTACGCCTATGGAGAGTCCCCGTAAACCACAAATGCATGTGTGTGTACAGTATCTCTCTCTGTGTGTGTGTGTGTGTGTTTGTTCTCACACCCCCTCTGCTGGATGATGTGTGTGTGACATTGTTGAACTTTGACCCTGTGTGTTATCACACACTGATCTGACATTGAGTCCTGTTTCATAAGTCATGATCTTTGCTTATTTGTCTCTTGTCTGGAATGACACCAGCTCGGTTTCAAACAGTGATTTTAAGGAACAAGTTTACCCCAAAAATTTAATTAGCTGAAAATGTGCTCACCGTCCAAGATGTAGATGAGTTGGTTTCATCATCAGATTTTGGAGAAATGCAGCATTGCATCATTTACTGGCCAATGGATGCTCTGCAGTGAATGGGTGCCGTCAGAATGAGAGTCCAAACAGCTGATAAAAACATCACAATAATCCACAGCACTCCAGTCCAGCGGTTAATGGGTTCATATGATGTTGCAAAAAAGATCATGTGTTTATGCGGTTTAAGGTTAAAAAACACATTATATTCCACATACTGTACATTATTGTTTCTCCTCTATGCCCCGCCTTTCTGAAAATGTCGATTTTACCAAAGCTCATCAGTCTGAAAAGCAAGGTGTGCTCTGATTGGCCAGCTATCCAGTGCGTTGTGATTGGCTGAATATCTCAAGCATGTGACGGAAATGTTATGCCCCTTAAAATATTGTGATGCCGTGTCCAGCCAGAGCGACAAGATTTGGATTTGAGACTTTAGGCTTTGCAACTTTACAGATCGTCTTCATGCACCAAGAGTTTGTAACACTCCAAAGAGAAAAAGGAAACATTAAAATCACCTCATATGACCCCTTTAACATCTGGAGAAGACAAAAGCTGAAACAAATCCATCATTAAAATGTTTTTAACTAAAATATAAATCCATAATCCATAACTTTGCCGCAAGTGAAAAAGTATTCTGGACTGAATCAGGAGAGAAAACTGCTCCGAACAAAACAGCTTTAAAGAAATATGTGGGAGGATTTAGACATAAGAAACAACAAGGGATGGATTTTTACACTGGGTGAAGCATTGTTATGCAATATGGTCTTATATTTTATCCAGAAGTGAATGATGTGCACAAAAATAACCCTTTATTTGAATGTAAAAGCATTTTCAAATTGACTGAATTGTGCACAACCTCGTATGATATATCCTACATTTGGAAAAGGAACTTTGTGTTGTTTTTATCAGCTTGTTTTGTTCAGCTATTTATTAGGCATCATATTATTTTGCACAATCACCTTTTAACCTGTGGTAAAATCACTGTAATGCTCTCATGTTTTTGCTTTAATTTTACTGCAGCCTGTCTATTTTCTAGTATGTGTTTCCTCCACCCGTGATCCGCTGTGGATGTAATTCACTTTCTCATTCAGCGTTTCACTGAGAGGAACGTCCTGATGATTTCAGCAGGTGAAGTTACCCAGCTTCCATTTTGCGTCTCCTTTCCTCTTCTCAGAAAGCAGCACAATACCTTCTGATCCCTTTCATTGAGTCCGCAGACAATCCGACTCTCGGCCTCTCATTATGGCTGGCTCATTATGGTGTGGGTTTCCATGCGTCTCAATGGGAGCCGGCTGTAATCTGAGCTCGCTCCTGTAGATCTAATAACCTCGCCAAACATCTCACAACTCACTTTTCCAGACTTCATCGTGTCCGCTTTAGACAGGCGCTTCTCCGTGAGTGCCTCACAGTTGGGAGTCGCATGAAACAGGGAAAATCACTTCTAGATGCATGGAATTGTGCGTAAAACGGGAAGCGAAAGAAATACTTAATGCATCTGCTGATTGGTCCAGTCTAACTGAATCTGGTCCACATGGACTTAGTATTTACAAACAGTGTGAGACTTTAGTAAAAATCACGTGTTTGAATGTGAGCCGTATTCCCTTGCTCTGTCCGTGTCTCTTTCTCCAGATGTTAGCTAGCTTGTTTCTCTCTCTCAGAAATAAAGGTACTTTTTCGATCGCTACAGTACCATTCAAAAGTCTGTTGACCGTAAGGTAGAAATTTTATCTTTTTATTCAGAGGATGCCTTAAATCGATAAAGAGTAAAGACATTTATAATGTTACATCTTTTTGAATTAAATGCTGTTCTTCTTTCTATGCATCAAAGAATCTTAAAGAAATAAAGTGCATCACAGTTTCCACAAAAATATCATGCAGCACAGCTGTTTTTAACATTGATAATAATTAGAAGAAAAACAATATATTATTCTGATTTCTGAAGATCATGTGACACTGAAGACTGGAGGAATGATGCTGAAAATACAGCGGAGCATCACAGAAATAAATTACACTTTACCATATATTCAAATAGAAAACAGTTATCTGAAATTGTAAAAATATTTCATAATATTACTGCTTTTACTGTATAAATATATATATATATATATATATATATATAATATATATACAGTATATATAAAATTATAAATATATATATTTTTTTTAAGCATCCTTGGGGAGCAGAAGAGTCTTAAAATGTACAGTTTTTCAGTTGTGGGAAAATACTGCTGACATCATCTTATTGGTAGGGGAGCATGCATATATTTTGTCCAGTAATATGTTCTCCTTCCCTGTTACTCTAGCGTATTATTAAAAAGTATGGCAAAGCATGAAAGAAAGTAGTTTGTCAAACATTTCCCGGTCTTTAGGGCACTGGGTATTGATCATCTCCCAAAAAGTTTATAGCCAGTTGTCTGACTAGTTCTTGCATGACTCAGTGATTTCTTTTTCATTCATATAGCAGACGTGCATTTGCAAAAGCTAGGATTCTCTCTCTCTTGTCTGAGCCCTTAAGCAGATGTGTTCTGTGGTTAATGTTGTAAACACAATGCCAGAAGTCTATGTATTTTCTGCTTCTGTGTATGAATGCACTGATATCTAAACACATGCACAAACCAACACATGAGCACATGCATCAACCGCTGGACTGAGATGGCTCTTATGCACATGTGCACATGCATCTGCGATAATGACAAACACACAGACATACAGTATAAAGTGCTTGTTTGATCACGGCTGAATAATTGTGCTTTTGATGTTTTCAATGCAACTAGTGATGTTCTTCCTCAGTATTTTTGTCTAGTTTTCCAAAACAAAGATCTAAAAATTTTAATTGAAGATGCATTTACTTGTGGCCTAAGTATTGATTCAATGATTCAAAAATACTAAGAAAATCACTTTTTAAATTATTGGATTTTTAAAAGGGTGATGCATGCAAAGGATTATGGGAGACTGGATGCACAGAGCAAATATCGTTTAAAATTAACTTTTTATGAGGTAGTACTGTGAATATTATCTGTTTTGTGTCCGTGTTGCTGTTGCCATTACAACAGCACAAACTTGAGCCGTAAGTGCATCACTGTAAACACATTCTTCTTCATGCAAACTGAAGGAGCGAGTCTGATTGATTTTCTGTTTCATGATGCTGTAATACTGCAGGGAGACTTTGAAACTGTGGAAACTGAACAGATGATTTGAGAGAGAATGATAGAAAACTCCAGACTTGTATTAAAAGGGGAAGAATTAGCAGACTTTGGTGCTGCTTTGGCATTAAACGGTCAATAAATAAACCTACATAGACTGAAAGAAGAACTGTTGCGCCGGAGCTGGAGAACTGTGTTACTGGCAGAAGAAGAAAGAAGCTCCCCAGGGCAGAAATACTTGCTCACCACAGAAACTCTTCATTATCTCTGCTCTCCTGGGTTTGTTTTGAGGCCATTTGATTCCTGAGTATTTATAGACGTCTGTCTGTGGTGGAGATGATGCTGGAATGTCTTTATATGCCTCTACAAAGCCACGGTAGTGCAGTCTCATCCCGGATCAGACTATTGTCAATAATCTGTTTGTGTGTGCCAAATCAAGATGTGTCTTTTGGGGTCTGAACCAATGCCGTTTTTAGTTTTCTTGCCTTTTGTGAGATAAAAATACCCAGTGGAGATGATAGACTGCGTTGGACGGTCTCTTGATGGTAAACAGAGCTGGCATACGCTGGCCAGAGATAATGATTAGCTGTATTTCACTGGTTTTTGTGAAGGCCACACATCCTCAGACTCCTGCCAATGGGATACACACATATATAGAGTTTTTGGAAAGCATATATATTAGTTTTTTTTTAAAGAAATGAATACTTTTATTCATTACGGATGCATTAAATTGATCAAAAGGGACAGTAAAGTATAATATTATAATGTTACAAAAGATCTCGGTTTCAAATAAATGTCGTTCTTCTGAACTTTGTAATCATCAAGAATCCTGAATAACGTAATCTATCACGGTTTCCACAAAACTTTGTGCAGCACTACTGTTTTAAAGAAATGTTTTTTGAGCAGCAAATCATCATATTTTCATGATTTCTGAAGATCATGTGACACTGAATGATGCTGAAAATAAAGCTGTGCATCACAGAAATAAATTACACTTTAACAGAGGTTCACATAGAAATAGAGTAATTTCAGTTGTAAAAATATTTTACAGTATTAAGGTTTTTAACATATTTTTAAGGTGTGAAACTAAACTACTTTTTTAAATTTTTAATCAATTTAATGCATTCAAATTAAAGTGTATATATATTATATTACAATTCTTACTTTTTTCTTGCAATTCTAAGAAAAGTTAATATTCAGAATAAAGAATAAAGTCAGAATTCTGAGATAAAAAAAGGTTTAAAATTACTTTTATAAAACGGGTATTTCTGCTCCTTGATTCTGATTGGCTGAGCTGCGTTCAAAGCTGTTGTAAATCTCTCTACAAACAAACACCTTTGTTTACTTCTGCGTGTTGCTCGGCAACCACTTTGTTGGAGCCACAAGTGTTTCTGAAGAACTACATTGTTTGGTGGAAGGATAATGTTTTTGTTTAAATCACGACACTTTATTTGTAACCTTACTTCATATATGGAATAACCGTAAAAGCAATAATCCTCGTGAAGCCGTGGTTTACAGTGAATTTATAATGGCCTACTGCTTTATTATTATTATTATTATTATTATAACACGGTGGAGAAAAAAAAAAGTCTGAATTGTGAAATTAAATTTTGTCTTTATTGTGGTGAAAACATGCTTGCATAATAATATACTTTAGGCGTTCAGAAATAGTTTTGCTTTTGAAGTGCTCAGAGAGCATCCTAAAGACGACCAGAGCACCTGACCTCTGACCTCTTTAAGGCAGTATTCTGTCCATGTCTTCCTCCTCCTCCTCTCCCTCTTTGATTGACGCGCACCAGCCCTCCTGCACCGATGCCTTCAGCGTCCTCTGCTGATCTGCCAGCTGCTGATGTCACGGCTCAGTTTCACGCTGGGATTTCCGCTCCGTTGAGCGACCAGCCTGTGTGTCTCATGCTGCTGGAGGGTTATTTGGGGAAGGGTCCAGTGCGTTCATGCTTCTGTCCCAAATTTACTTTCATAACGCACTAGAAGTTTGTTGGTGATGGTTAATGGTAAAGTTTGTGTACTACTCTTCTGTAGTACACTACTCGTGCAAAATCTCGTACTACTAGTGTTAGCAGTGCATGCAAGAATCTGCATTTAGCTAAATTGATATTTTTAATTAATTGCATTTTATAATATATAATCAATTTATTATTAATATGACACATCAATATATAAATATGAATTCATATAAGATACATACTTATTCTCCCTCTCTATGTATCAAATATTTTGATGGATAATTATATATTATAATTTTAATTGTTTAATGAGATTAAATATTAATTATATTGAATATGCAATAATGAAATGCAGTAAAATAATATAATAATTTAATTATACATGCAACATATGCACACACATAAATATATATACATAGTTGCTTTATTGAATGAATCTTAATGCAACAGTTGTGAATATAATATATATTCAATATGCTGGGCAAATCACCTAATTAATATTCATGAGCCTATGTACTGACCTATTTAAAAACGCTTTGACTTATTCTCTCTCTCTCTCTCTTTGTGTCACTTTTTATCTCTCTTGGTTTTCAGTGATAAGTGAACTATTAGTCAAATGTTCGCCCACATGCGTAGGAACAGGAAGTTGCCTCTTCAGCATCAAAGAGCCGTTGCACGCTGACGGTCCAGCTTCATGAACTCATGCACGTGTGTCATTTGAATATGAAGCTGATGCTTTCCGTTGGCTATTTCTGTATTCAGATAGAAGAAGAGTGACTTCATTTGATTTGTCAGTCACGTGTAGCAGAGTGTACATTATCATACTTGTTGAGTGCTTGTACATTGAATGAGTTTACATTTCTAAAAGCATGCCATCGTACTCTGACAAGACTGAAATCTGAAAATAAATATCCAGGAAACATTTGCTTAAGCTGTGGGGAAAGCAGATGCTGTGGTTTTACATCTGAATCTCTCTCTCCGCAGTCTCACCCGCTGTCTCTGTGTAACACCAGCGAAGATGAACGCCAGGAGACCATCTTCATCAGCATCGTCAAACTCGAGAGTCCAGAGAGCAAAGTGCCACAGTGCCAGCCGCTGCTGGATAAAGTAAGACTGATGGGGAAACTCACACACACACACACACACACACACACACTCTGGGATTTATTGAAGATCTCTCATAATGTTTGTCCAGGTTTTCTGCACCAGAGACACTCATAATCTTGTCTTCTTAAACATTTTCTGCCCCTTGAATGAAACGTGCTCTTTGAGTCTTGTTTTGAATATGTAAATGAGCTCTGCTGTGATTGGCTGCAGGTCAGCGAGTTCCTTCATTTAATATTTAAATGTGGGAGTTATGTGTCAACCGGTGTTATTTTAGTGTTACTGTATGTACTATTATAGTATTCATTAATATTTGTATTATTTTTATTTAATATTTCAGTTTTCATTGTAATTTTAGTTTGTAATTTTATGTGCTCTTAATATTTTTATTAATCTTAGTTTTTTTTTATATTTCTATTTAGTTGCAATTTTCTTATTCAGTTTTAGTATTTTTTGCACTTCACATTGAAGTTTTTGATCTTATTTTTTTGTTTTAGTTTTATTGCAGTTAATGAAAATGATTTTAATAGTCTAATTTTAGTTAACATTTACAACACTGATGATAATCAGCTTATGATTATGATGTCAATGTTTTTACAGCTTTGTATTATAGTAATATTGTAGGATTGTTAGCATTTGTTCTTATCTTTTAACTTTTAATTTCAATTGGTGGTTAGGTTTTGGTTATGCTTTTGTTATTTTTGATAGTTCTTTATATATTCTATTTAGCTTTAATTTATATCTGATTGTTTTAGTAATTTTATTACTTCACGTTAAACTTATTTTTCATTTAGTTGCCAAAGCAACATCTTATTTTTCATTTAAATTCAAGTACAAGTTTTTCATCTAATTAATTTTTATTTTAGCTTTTTCAATTTAATTAAATGAAAAAAATTAGCTGACAATAACAACACCGATGTTAATGAGCTTATGATTATGACATTATAATTTTCAACAAGATGTCTTTGCAACTTAATATAATTTATATACTATTATAGTATTTATTTATAATATATTAGCATTTATTTTTATATTGTTGTTTTTATGTTCATCTTAGTTGTACTTTTTTTCTTTTCTTTTCTTTTTATAATTTTTTTTATATCTGTTTCATTTTAATGTATACTAATTTTAGTTTTAGCAATTTTAATTCTTCAATTTAAAATATTTTACTTCATTTACTTGCGTAAGCAACATTTCAAATTTTTGCTGATTGATTTAAAAAAAAAAATTAACTGCAAGTTTTTCCTCTGTTTATTTCATTTGAACTTTATTTTAGTTAACAAAAATGCTTTCCAGTAGTTAATGAACTTATGGTTGTGATGTTATAATTTTTAACAAAAATTTTTTAAGCAGTTTGTTATTGCAAGTATTTACAACTCTCCCCTTGCAGTGTAGGATACACTTGTAGTCTTCCTGTGTAAGTTGTCTGGATGGAGCTTGTGTTGTGAATGTATGAGTATGAGATGTGAGACAGAGTTTCAGAGAGAGAGAGAGAAAGAGAGAGGCAGATTGCTGGTCTCCTCAGAGCCTCATGCACTCGTGGCACAGCTAATATTAGCAGGTCACAGTGTGAGGGAGTCTGTGAAAGTGCAGGAGGTGCAGGACACACCAGCAGGAGGCTCTGAGCTTTGGGCCGTTTCCTCAGGACTCTGGCGCTGGACGTGAGAGATGGCAGATGCTTCTGTCACATACTGAAAACCTCAAACTGTCTGTTCCAAACTCGACTGCGCTGCTCCTGCAGAATTCACAGTTGAAGAGTCGACTCCTTTTCAGTGTGAATTTGAATTCGGTTGGCCAGAACACACAGCATGACGGGCGGCAGAATTTAGGTTTTGAAAGAAATTTTATTCAGTGAGGATGCATTAAATCTGTCTGTCTGTCTGCCTATGGTTTATCTTTCTGTCTCTCTGTCTGTCTGTTGTTTATCTGTCTGTCTGTCTGTTTATCTGTCTGTCTGTTGTTTATCTGTCTGTCTGTCTGTCTGTCTGTCTGTCTGTCTGTCTGTCTGTCTGTCTGTCTGTCTGTCGGTCTGTCTGTCGTTTATCTATCTGTCTGTCTGTCTGTCTGCTGTTTATCTTTCTGTCTGTCTGTCTGTCTGTTTATCTGTCTGTCTGCTGTTTATCTTTCTGTCTATCTGTCTGTCTATCTGTCTGTCTGTCTGTCTGTCTGTCTGTCTGTCTGTCTGTATGTCTGCTGTTTATCTTTCTGTCTATCTGTCTATCTGTCTGTCTGTCTGTCTGTTTATCTGTCTGTCTGCTGTTTATCTTTCTGTCTGTCTGTCTATCTGTCTATCTGTCTGTCTGTCTGTCTGTTTATCTATCTGTCTTTTTATCTGTCTGTCTGTCTGTCTGTCTGTTATCTATCTATCTATCTATTTATTTGTCTGTCTGTCTGTTGTTTATCTCTCTGCCTGTCTGTCTGTCTGTCTGTTGTTTATCTATCTGTCTTTTTATCTGTCTGTCTGTCTGTTATCTATCTATCTATCTATCTATCTATCTATCTATCTATCTATCTATCTATTTATTTGTCTGTCTGTCTGTTGTTTATCTGTCTGTCTGTTTGTTGTTTATCTGTCTGTTTATCTGTCTGTCTGTTGTTTATCTGTCTTTCTGTCTGTCTGTCTGTCTGTTTTTCTGTCTGTATGTTGTTTATCTATCAGTTTATCTGTCTGTTGTTTATCTGTCTGTCTGTCTGTCTGTCTGTTTATCTGTCTGTCTGTCTGTTTATCTGTTTGTCTGTTGTTTATCTATCTATCGGTCTATCTGTCTGTTGGTCGTTTATCTGTCTGTCTGTCTGACGTTTATCTATCTATCTATCTGTCTGTCTGTCTGTCTGTCTGTCGGTTGTTTATCTATCTATCTATCTGTCTGTCTGTCTGTCTGTCTGTTGGTCATTTATCAATATGTCTGTCTGTTGTTTATGTATCTATCTATCTATCTCTGTCTATCTATCTATCTATCTATCTATCTATCTATCTATCTATCTATCTATCTATCTATCTATCTGTCTGTCTGCTTGTCTTTCATTTATCTGTCTGTCTGTCATTTATCTATATTTCTATCTGTCTATCTGTCTTTCTGTCTGTCGTTTATCTATCTGTCTGCCTGTTGTTTATCTGTCTATCTGTATGTCTGTCTGTTTTTTATCTATCTGTCTTTTTATCTGTCTGTTGTTTATCTGTCTGTCTGTCTGTCTGTCTGTCTGTCTGTCTGTCTGTCTGTTTATCTATCGGTTTATCTGTCTGTATGTTGTTTATCTGTCTGTCTGTCTGTCTGTCTGTTGTTTGTCTGTCTGTCTGTTTATCTATCGGTTTATCTGTCTGTATGTTGTTTATCTGTCTGTCTGTCTGTCTGTCTGTTGTTTGTCTGTCTGTCTGTTTATCTATCCGTTTATCTGTCTGTATGTTGTTTATATATCTATCTTTCTGTCTGTCTGTCGTTTGTCTGTCTGTCTGTTGTTTATCTATCTATCGGTCTATCTGTCTATTGGTCGTTTATCTGTCTGTCTGTCTGACGTTTATCTATCTATCTATCTATCTATCTATCTATCTGTCTGTCTGTCTGTTGGTCATTTATCGATCTGTCTGTCTGTTATCTATCTATCTATCTATCTATCTATCTATCTATCGGTCTGTCTGTTATCTATCTATCTATTTGTCTGTCTGTCTGTCTGCTTGTCTTTCATTTATCTGTCTGTCTGTCATTTATCTATATTTCTATCTATCTGTCTATCTGTTTTTTCTGTCTGTCGTTTATCTATCTGTCTATCTGTCTGTCTGTCTTTCTGTTTGTCGTTTATCTATCTGTCTATCTGTCTGTCTGTCTGTCGTTTATCTATCTGTCTATCTGTCTGTCTGTGTGTCTGTGTGTGTCATTTGTCTGTCTGTCTGTTTATCTGTCTGTATGTCTGTCTGTCTGTATGTTGTTTATCTATCGGTTTATCTGTCTGTATGTTGTTTATCTGTCCGTCTGTCTCTGTTTATCTGTCTGTCTGTTGTTTATCTATCTATCGGTCTATCTGTCTGTTGGTCGTTTATCTGTCTGTCTGTCTGACGTTCATCTATCTATCTGTCTTTCTGTCTGTCTGTCGGTTGTTTATCTATCTATCTGTCTGTCTGTCTGTCTGTCTGTCTGTTGGTTATTTATCGATATGTCTGTCTGTTGTTTATCTATCTATCTCTATCTATCTATCTATCTATCTATCTATCTATCTATCTATCTATCTATCTGCCTGTCTGTCTGTCTGTCTGTCTGTCTGTCTGTCTGCTTGTCTTTCATTTATCTGTCTGTCTGTCATTTATCTATATTTCTATCTATCTATCTATCTGTCTTTCTCTCTTTCTGTCTGTTGTTTATCTGTCTATCTGTCTGTCTGTCTGTTTTTTATCTATCTGTCTTTTTATCTGTCTGTTGTTTATCTGTCTGTCTGTCTGTCTGTCTGTCTGTTTATCTGTCTGTCTGTTGTTTATCCGTCTGTCTGTCTATCTATCAGTTTATCTGTCTGTATGTTGTTTATCTATCTGTCAGTCTGTCTGTTTATCTATCGGTTTTCTGTCTGTATGTTGTTTATCTATCTGTCTGTCTGTCTGTCTGTCTGTCTGTCGTTTGTCTGTCTGTCTGACGTTTATCTATCTATCTATCTATCTGTCTGTCTGTCTGTCAGTCGTTTGTCTAGACCTGATGTTTGCTTTTTTTTTATAACTTAATCTCTTTTTTTTTTAAACTTTCAGTACTGAATTAAATCTTTTTAATTTAATTGGACATTTCCCTCGGATTATCCGTTGCAGATTCATGTGACGTTGCCTGTCATTTTGACTCAGTGAAGGTTTGTGAGTTCTCCAGTGATGCTGATAAATGTTGTCTAGGTAGGCAGCTGATGGCTCAGATCAGAGCTGAAGGGATTTTCTGGGTTTAATATGGTTCTGTTTGTGAACGTCATGCCATCTGTACCAATCACACACAACCAGACAGTCTCAACAAGTTAATCAGAGTTAATAACCCGTCTGAGGAAACCGCACACAGTCCTGCTTCCATTCTTCGCTTTTAGCGCCTATTTATGTCTTTCCTTGGTAGCGACATTGGCCTGGATGGATTACTGCTGCGGATCCAACTTTGTTTAGTGAACATCTGAAGGACTCTTAAGAAAACAAAGCGTTGTATTCCAGTGGTTCTGGATGGGCTCTCTGTAAGCCAGCAGTATAAATACCCTGAAAACCAGGCTGAAATTAGGGCTTTTGGTTGTCTGATGGTTGTGGATGTTTAGTCATCTCACTGTTTACATCATATCGTGTTTCCCAACAGTGCAGCAGTCTTATTTCATTTATTTAATAGTTAACTTTTTTTATATTTTATTTTCTATCAGTTATGTTTTTTAAGGTTTTAGTGTTGGGAAAAATAGCTCTGCAATGTTGAACTCTCGTGACTGAAATGTTCTGTCTCAACTTCCTATATTTGCATCCCAGATCAATCCAATGCAAATGTTCCCAGACTTTAACAGCAGTTTCCGACCAGATGCTGATTTCCGTCACAGGCTTTATAGTTCAGTTTAAGTGCTGTTTGGCCAACACCAGATAGAACGAGAGACTTCACACTCGTAATGTGGATAAAGTACGTCCCTTTCATAAAGTGTCCCGGTCTGGACTAGTCCAGCGGTATGAAAGGAGCTCCAAATATTTACCCAAAACTGCTCATAGTCTCCCACACAATCCAAACATCCCCTGCGTCTCGGGCTGAAGGTCCACGCCAAACCATCAAAGGCAAAAGCCTGGGATTGCAGCTCATTGTGATTACGAACGCTCCCAAAAGAGCTGCTGACTCTATATTTGCTCAATGCTTAATCCGCAAAGCGCTGTTTTCATGCCGAATGAAAGGAGCGAGTGTTTGGCTGGGAACGTGAGTCAGAGCGAGCAGGAAGAGACAGGAGCCGTGCCTCGACATGCTGCCCGCTTCTCAATCAAACACTCCTCTGCTCCACATCTAATCCTCTGCTTTAGAAACCAGATGGAGAAGTGAAGAAAGAGTGTGAGAGAGAGAGCTGGAGAAAGGTTTCACAGAATGTGCATGCTGCTTTTTCCTCTATAAAGCGAGCACGGACTGTCAAGCTCCAAAAAGGACAAAAAAAAAAGCACCAGAAAAGTATCATAAAAGTCCAAATGACCCATATAAGATGTTTATGCTTTTAAAATGCTTTTAAATATGCTTTTCATATGCTTTTAAAATAGTTTAGAAAATTAAAAGCATTAAAAAAAAGTTTTTTGTTTTATTGCATTTTAATTTACATTAGAGTTTGATGATTAATATAGTACTAATAATTTAGTCATTTAATTACTCTTTTAGTTCAAAATTTGGTGTTTTTTGTTTACATTAGAGTTCAACTATTTTATTATTAATAATAATGTATTAATTTAAATGCTCTTAGTTTCTATCTCTAAATTTCGTAATTTATAGTTAGATTATTTTGATTTAATAATTATAATTAATATTAATTTAATACTCTTATTTTACAAGTTAATGTTATGTATTTATTTAGCATTAGTTTTATTGCATTTTAGTTTGCATTTGCGGTTAAATTAATATAATATTAATAATTTAGTCATTTAATTACTCTTTTAGTTTACATCTTTATTTATTTATTTTTATACTTATATTAGAGGTCAATTATTTTAATATTAAAAATATTTTTATTAATTTAAATACTGTTAATTTACATCTTGGTTTTGTTTTATAGTTTTTAAATTTATATTAGCATTAGATTATTTTAATATATTAATGAAATTAATTTAAATACACTTAGTTTACACTGTAATTGTAGTTTTTTTGTATTATATAAAACATAGCAATAGATTATTTTGATATGTTAATCATTTAAATTTATATTAGTGTCATGTTATTTTATATATTACTAATTTATTCAATTAAACACTGTTTATGCATCTAGTGTTTTCCAGCATTCATTTCATTTATATATTAATATTAATTTAAATACTGTTTACATCTTGATTTTGTGTTTTTTATTAACATTTCAATAGCTTAATTCAATTAGAAAGTTCTTTAAAAAGTGGCTTGGAAAAATTGAGGTAAATTCTCTGAATCGATTCAAATCATTTTGAGACTTGTGATGGCAGACTTTGGTAAATTATCTTTTTCTCTGAATAGAAACATGAGACGCATGAGATTATGAGAGACATCGCTGGAAGTGTTTTCTTGCACATGTTCCAGTCAAACTCTCCATTCATTGGGATTGAACTTCTATTAACGAGCGCTCGTTAGTGATGGGGTTGGGCTCTGATATGTGTGTGTGTGTGTGTGTGTGTGTGTGTGTGTGTGCATGCGTGACCCGCGGGGCTCAGGAAGTGTGTTAAAGAGGGAAATCCTCAAACACACACATGTGTAAATCTGTCACTTTGACTGTGTTTCTCTTTTACTGCCTTAGTCTCTCACTCCATCTTTCTTTGTGTTCTTTGACATGGGCATACAGTGAAAACGCTCCGTACACCATCACACTCACATCCAGACATGGTTAGGGATTGATACAGTGCACAAATATATGTCACACACTGAATACTGTGGATGCAACATTTCAAAACGTACTATTTTACAAGTTATAAAATCTCTCTCTATATATATATATATAATATTGCAATTAAGTATTTTTTATTAAAACTAAACTTCAAAAATATTTTTGTTAACAAAAAAAAAGGCGGTTGTCAAAAACTTGTTCGGGATTCTTAATATGTACTATTTCAAGGCTATTATTATTATAATTATTATTGTTATTATTGATATTATTTTTATTATATAACTAAACTTCAAAAATATAAAAAAAGGCAGGTGTCATAAAACTTGTTCGGGATTTTTAATATGTACTATTTCAAGGCTAATATTATTATTATTGTTATTATTTTATTTAAAAAAAAAAACTAAATAGATGTAATTAAAACATGTCTGGGTCATATTTTACCACAAAGGAAATATTTACCAAAATAAGACCTATATTGAGTATTTAAGTTTCATTATGAAAAATTTCTTCCAAATTGTCATGCAATTCGTGTTTTTTATTTTTTTTATTATTATTATTATTATTATTATTATATGTTTGCGTAAAAGTATGCATTATACAATTTTTTTTCTTTACTGTTTTAAAAGGTGTGTTTTAACATGTTTTAATAAAAATACTTTTAATTGAGTCTGATCTCAAATGTTTTTTCTCTGCGTCACATGAACCGTGTGAACGCAGCGTTGTGTTTAAGTTCGTTCCAGCGTTGGGGATCCAGGAAGTTCTTTTTCTTCCAGTGCATTCTTGGCTTGTTCTGCTTTACATGCTTTAAGTTCCTTTAGCAGCTTTGAAGCTTCATCCAAACAGAAAAGAGACGCGTTTGTCCTGCATGAGTTGTGTGTTTCTCCATCTGTCGGATGTGTTTTTGTCATTTCAGGGACTGCACAGGGTCATATTCATATTTCAGATGCTCTAGGACGTGTATATGTTCTCTTTCAAACACTTAACTGTGACTTTAAAGAGAAAGAGATTGGGTGTTTGTGTGAAGCGTGATGGGTGCATCCTCTATTACAGGAAATGAGCTGCTTCTCTCTCTCTCAGAAAGTGCAGAATACATATATATATATAATATTCTTGATTTCACTCCAGTTAATATTTTTGTTTCCATTATCAAATTAGTTTTTTTATTGTTTTAGTTAACTATAATCTCTTCTCAAATATGAAAATAAATGAATCAGAGTTTCACATCCCTTTATTATTTGAATGACATGAAATCGAGATCCTTTAAACGTGATAAAGCCTGTAATATCTGACTCTCCTCCTTGCGTTCCCGCTCCGAGTCAGACATGGACTATAAACTAAAGAGAAGTGTTTCCCCGGGTGTGTGCTGCTGCTGCGTCGTCTCTCTCTCCAGTGTTGTTTTAGGGGCTGATGTTATCATGTGTGTGTGATAAAGAGAGAAGAATGGGCAGCTGTGTATGCAGGACGGCCCTCATCATCATCATCATCATCATCAGAGAGAGTCTGATTGGAGGTGGAATGCATTCATACGCTGCACAGGAAGTGGGCGTGTCTGTCTTTTATATAGTGGCTGACAGGGTGTGTTAGCTGTGTGTGTGTGTTTGTGTGTGTGTGTGTGTTGCCCCATGCTGCTCTCTTTCACTCATACATGTCTATGTGAATGATTGAGCGTGTGTGTGTGTGTGTGTGTGTGTGTGTGTGTGTGGCCCATTTGTCGCTGGGCAACGTCTCACACAGTTGTGGTGGATTCCAGCGCTGCATCTGTTGTGTTTGAAGCTCAAGCTCACCCGGCGGGGCGATAACTCTTCTCTTGTTGTTACTATGACACACACTTTCTGGGATGTTCCCATTGGAACAGGTTCTTCTCACATGGATGAGAACACAAGAGCCTACATCTTCTCTTTTTGCAGCTGTGTGTGTGTGTGTGTGTGTGTGTGTTATCCTTAAATAATGATTGGTAGAAGCTAAACTATTTTTTTTTTATATATAATTTTTTTTAAATTAATAAATGGTTAATAAAAATAATACAAAAGTTAAATAAATGAGAAAAATTAATAATATTATTTAAAATAAAAAATTATAGATATTTTTATTTTATTATTATTTAAATTATTTATAAAAAAGTTTCAATTTCTATAAAAATGTTACATTGTTATAAGATTGATTAATTATTTTGCAGCTGATGTGCTGCTCAAGAAATATTTCTTATTGTTATCTGTTAATAATTAGTACAATTTGATTGTACAAATATTGTATTTTTTACATATTAAAAAAAACTGGATTTAAAAAGTCATTTTCACATTATTTTAATTATTCTAAATAATTTGTATTAAATTCTGCATTACTGTAATATAATTACTTTGTATTCAAATCGACATAAAGATAATATATGTATGTAACTTTTTAAAAAGTGACTTTTTGGTGTATTAAAATAAAATAAAAAATTGCACGTCATGAAAACCTATCCAGGTCATATTTCAGCGTGAAATTAATATTTTGCATAAACTGAAGACTATATTGATCTGTAATTAAACTAAACTGTACACTGTATTCACATTCTGTTGCACTTTTCTCAAGACCTTGTGTCTTTCAGAGTTGAATGTAGTGCAGAATAAACATCAAATGTGTTCAGATTGGTTGTAATCACATCATGTTCACTTTTTACTGTTGCTGGAAACTTCCCACACATTGAGTGATGTAAATGAAGCCCGGGGTCACGCTGGGGTCACGCTGGGGTCACGCGTCCAGAGCTGGTTCTCTGACCCAGGACTTATTATATATAACTTTTTCCTAAATATCTGTTTTTGCACTTGCAAATCAGCTGAGAATAAATCTGCAAATTATATCAATTTATCCTCTGTTACTGTCCTCATTTATTTTTAAATCGGCATAAATTAAAGACAGTACAACAAATAAAAATATAATTAAATATGCATATAAAATATATTGATTACTTTTTCTTTAAAAACAAATATTATTAAAAAAATTACATTTATATATGAGTTCCCATGTAAAATTTGTATTCTGAAGTAAAATCAACTCAACAATCAATAGCGCTTTATTCAATATAGATTGTAGATTATAGATCATTAAAACCATTTTAATGATATATAATAACAGTAATTAAAACTGTTAGGTTTTAGCAGTAAAGAAGACAATAGTGTCAATACTCAGATTTATTCATTTTTCATCTGACAAGTATCAGTGCAGTCAAATCAATAAGATTACAGAATATGAAATGTTTTTGAATGAAGTGGTGTTTGTTTAGCTCATGTAGATAGCTGTGTGTGTGTGTGTGTGTGTGTGTGTGTGTGTGTGTGTGTGTGTGTGGATGTGTGTGGAATGCTGCTCTAAATATAACTCCAGGATCCTGATGCTGCTGTGTAGTTGTTGGCCCTCTAGTGGTTGAAGCTTGAATCAAACATTACCTGCATGTCATCGGTTTCTGCTGTTCTGATTGGATGAATCTCTTGAGAAGATGTCACGATCGCCATGGACACTGTCTCTGAGCTCAGTCATCAGATCAAGACCTTCACACACTGGATGAAGATCCTACATCATGTCATTTTCACAACTCACAACTTTCAGATCTCTTTAACCGGGGTTTTGTCTTCTGAAAGATTTTCTGTTGATCTGATCTTCTGTTCCTCACAGCCTTGTTTTCATTCCTGTCACAAATCTCCAAAAGATGAACATCTGGCACAGTGTTGAAGGACCGGGGCTTAAATGCTGTTGTTGTTTTAACTTCATAATTCATATTTGAAAATAATGTTTGAAAAGTTCGGCAAAGTTGCAATGTTATTTTAGTATCATTGCGATATTACAGTTATTATAATTAATTTTATTTTAGGTTTTCCATTTTCATTTTAGTGCAATTTTCAGTAATTTTGTTTTTATATTTCATTTGTTTAATAAAAAAAGTATTTTTCAGTTTTATTTATAATTATTTTATCACATAAATTCAAACAAAATGAAAATGAGATGTTGCCATAATACCTGAAATACAGGTCCATACAAGTTTGCATTTTTTATATTTTATTTTACTTCAGTTGACATTTATTTTAAGTAACAATGGTTGTATTTTGATAAAATGTGGCCTTGATCACGTGGTGCATATATATATATATATATATATATATATATATATATATATATATATATATATATATATATATATATATAATAATTTTTTTTTTTTTTTTTTTGACAGATATGACCAGCACAAACCCTCCCCACAGCTCTTAAATATATAAAGTATTATTATAGGCTTTTGAAAAATGGATTTATTATTTACTGGGTCGTTGAATGTTAATAATGAACACAAAAAGTTGCAAAAAAAAAAAAGTTTGAGGTGTGTTTTACAAGGAGATATTATTTCAGAATTCTGTGTTTAATTCAGTGTGTTACGTGCCATTGTAATAATTATTTGTAAAGTTTACTAGCATTTTCTGAGTGAAAACTTCACACCTTCTCTCACACACACACACACACACACACACACACACGGGGAATGCGCTGGTGTTTCTGCCCTGCAGCGCCGCCGCTGTTAAATTTTACTGTCCTCATTTTTCCTCCTTTGATGCAGCGAGTGTTGTTTGAAGATCAGCTGCTGTTTAATTGGCTGTGAAATACCTCTGGGATGGGATCGGCCCGGGCCTGTGCTCGTGAACACCGGAGGGAAGCGGGTCAGAGGACGGGGATCGCTGCAGGGCCGGAGCGATGAATGGGGAATGTGCTGTGCTTTGGGTTAAAAGTTTAGGCCAGGACTCCAGTGTGGGAGAGCCCTGCTAATATTAATATTAGCTAATGACAGCGACCGTAAAGACGTCCTGTTTCAAGTTAATGCTGTTCTTCTTTCTATGAATCAAAGAATCCTGAAAAATAAAGCGTATCACTGTTTCCACAAAAGTATTCAGCAGCACAACTGTTTTCAACACTGATAATAATCAGAAATGTTTCTTGAGCAGTAAATCAGTATATCATCATGATTTCTGAAGATCATGTGACACTGAAGACTGTAGGAATGATGCTGAAAATACAGCGCTGCATCACAGAAATAAACTACACTTATACAGATATTCACATAGAAAATATCTATTTTAAATTCTACTAAAAACTACTGATTTTATTGGATTGTTTATCAAATAAATGCAGTCTTGGTGAGCAGAAGAGACTTCTTTCAGAAACATAAAAAAAACTATTATTTTTAGTGACAAGCATGTTGTTAACAAGTTTCTAGCATGTTGCTAACATTATTAGCAAGTGACTAGCATGACGCTAGCATGATAATCAAGTGACTAGCATGTCGCTAGCATGATAAGCAAGTGACTAGCATGTCGTTAGCATGATTAGCAAGTGACTAGCATGTCGTTAGCATGATTAGCAAGTGACTAGCATGTCGTTAACAAGTTTCTAACATGTTGCTAACATTGTTAGGAAGTGGTTAGCATTTCGTTAACACGATTAGCAAGTGACTAGCATGTCGTTAGCATGAGTAACAAGTGTCTAGCATGTCGCTAGCATGATTAGCAACAGACAAGCATGTTGTAAACAAGTTTGTAGCATGTTGATAACATTAAAAACTACTGATTTTATTGGATTGTTTATCAAATAAATGCAGCCTTGGTGAGCAGAAGAGATTTATTTCAGAAACATAAAAAAACTATTATTTAAAAAATTTGACTCGTATTGAAAAAAATAAAGAAGAAAATGTAAGTATACTGTATGTTTGTGTGTGTGTGTGTGTGTGTGCGCTCTTGTTTTTGTGTCATATTATAAACCCATTTCCAATGCACTTAATTAATAGGCAACGAATGAAATGTGGCTATATCTAGAATCAACATTTATTTTGTATCGCCTGCTGCCATCTTTAACCTATTGTTTTATCATTAATGATATCTACTTTATTCAAACATATTTTTTACTAATGTTTTGTTTGTAAAGTGTGTTTGTGCATCTTTCTTTGCAATAAATATTACTTGCTTTGGCATTTATTTATCTAAAATAATGACATTTAGATCTTAAGTGTGGTTTTTAGGCTCTAGAGTCTTTTTCATTATAGTGGATTATTTATATTGTCCAGTTTCAAGAAGTGCATGAAATTATTCTGATGTGCCTTACAAAATATCCACTAGGCCAAAACATGAAAAGATCTCCTAGCTAGCCGGACACATAAATGAGCTAAAACTGAGAAGAAATAATGAAATAAAATCTTCGAGTGGGATCAGAAAAATCACCTTAAATCATCAAGAAAACTACTGTTGATTATTTTTCTCATCCCACTGGCAAATATATTTACATGTTGTAATCATAAACTTGATTGTTTTTTAACTTTATTGTCTTCAGAAAGCAAGGCTTAATATCTGATGTCATATTAGTTTGCATGTAAATGGATTTTGATTTATGAATATTTAGACGTTTGTGCTGGAAAACAAGATTTTTGCAGAGTGATCAGAAAGTTTTGAAAAAGGTTACTTCCATATTATAGTGTTTCATTAGCATGATTAGCAAGTGACTAGCATGTCTCTAGCATGATTAACAAGTAACTAACATGTCGTTAAGTTTCTAGCATGTTGCTAACATTAGCAAGTGACTAGCATGTCGTTGGCATCATTAGCAAGTGACTAGCATTTCATTAGCATAATTAGCAAGTGACTAGCATGTCGCCGTATATGTATTTATATATATAATATGTATATGTATTTATATATAATATGTATATGTATTTATTTCTAAAGAATATAATATATTTTATGAATATATATTTATATAATGACCCCAAACCTATGTGTGTTTGAGGGAATTCTGATTTGTTTATATATATATCTATCTTGTGATTTTAGTTTTTCTAAAGACAGTTTTATCACCAGATAGTTTTAGGCCTCTCTCGGCTCAAAGGAAACGTCTCTTTATAAAGAGGAACTGACTGACTCCGAGTCCCAGAGACGCTGCTTCATTCAGAGCGCAGGTTTCTCCTGAGCATGACTCGGTTCTCTCTGTTGTTTTTGCGGCAGCTGCAAGCAGAGGCATGCGTCGCAGCACACATACTGTACAGGTCACACCTTGCTATGAAAAAGACATTTCTCATTTCCATCTCCCCCCTCTGGTCACAAAAACTCCCACAATCCCCTTGGAGAACTATAGTGTCATGTCAACACGTCGTCCCCCCATTTATCAGCAAAATCTTGCATCATGATATGAGTAATTTTTAGTAAAAATTAAATAAACACACGCAGAAAAGTAATTTTGTTGCAAATGAGCTTTAGGGACAAAAATAAAAATAAATCCCGATTGGATGAGGCACACAAAAACAAATAAACAAAAAACGAAATTAAAAAGATTATATGTGACCATGGAGCACAAAACTAGTGCTAAGTATACATTTTTCGAAAATGTCAAAATCTTTCCATTGATATTATGATAGGACAATATTCGGGCTATTTGAAAACTATTTGAAAATCTGGAATCAATGGTCTTTAAAGTTGTCCAAATAAAGTCCTTAGCAATGCATATTATTAATCAGAAATTAAGTTTTGATATATTTACGGTAGGAAATTAACTAAACATCTTCATGGAACATGATCTTTAGTTAACATCCTAATGATTTTTGGCGGGAAAAAAAAATCTATTTTGATCTATACAATGTATTTTTGGCTGTTTTACAAATATACCCCGGAGACTTAAGACTGCTTTAGTGCTCCAGGGTCACATATTATAAATCATCTATGCCAATGTATCTACCACAGTATAATCGATGTAACAACTGCCTTTCTCTCTATAACTCCGGTTCAAGATGTGAGAAAGCATGTAGATTCTGGTTACTAGTGCTTGAGCACTTTGTGTAGATCGGATTCACGGTTCTTATGGAATAACAGGATACGGATCAAAACAGGAATGTTTTCATGTGGCGAATGAAAGCACAGGAAGAAGCGGCTAATTAAGCTGCCTCTCGGAGCCCGAGGACAGACTGGAAACTCCTCACGCACGCTTCACATCACAACTGAACCTGTCAGAGATCACACTCACGTGCACCGTTTACCGCTGTTAACACGTTACGATTTAAACATGCAGTATTACCTGCACTGTATATAATGATTGTGGTTTTAACAGTAAAAGACTGTAAAAATGCTACAGTAAAAACCTGTTAATTGGTTCAGTATGTTTACATACTATATACGGTGAATAACTGTAATTGCATTTAATGTAATTTTACAGTACAATACTGTATACGGTTTTTGGAAGTGAAAAGGAAAGTAATTGTTGAATTTACAGTAAAAAACTGTAAATTGACATTCACAGAATTCCGTGCATGACACTTCTTTTTTTTGTTGTTGTTTTTTCTTCTTAGTTTTTTCTTATTAGTTGTGAACATAGGGTTTTATCTTACATCTAATGTGTATATATACATATATTTCTGTTTGATATTCATGCCAAATTAGGCTTCAGTAGATCTGTTATTTAGCGTCTGGGTGCCAGTGAGACGTTACTGTCAGGCTACTGTAGTAGATCATTTCAGGAATGTGGTGTTATTACAGTAGATGACTGAGTTTCATTCTTTGTGTGTGGCTTACTTTAATCATCTGAGGTTATCCGAGGGAATCTATCCGAGGGTTTTGTCTCCCTTCGCCTGCGGGCTGGAAATAAACCACCAGCTCTCAGAACAAGGGATCAAGCTGAATTAACAAACATCCATTTATGAAGATGATAGAGGGATGATTGTTTAGTGCGATCGAAAGAACCGCTGAGTGATTAAGTGAAGGGAAAGAAAGAGCTGATGAGAAGGGACGTCTAATGATGATTTCAATGCATTTCTAACCTTCATCTCAACATCCACCTTCAATGTCTGTTTAAATGAATTGATTTACATGATTTACATGTTTGTTAATCGATATATTTTTGTTGAAGACATGGGTTAGCATTATTTCAGCTTATTTTTTAAATAATTGTTTAACAGAGGAATTCCTGGTTAAAAACTACATTACCCATAATTCTGCAGTGAAATCTCCACCAATCAGAGAAGGGCCAGAAGCAAATTGCGCCAAAAGAACTCCCGTGAAGCACTACGAATTCTCCCTACATTCCTAAACCAAGTGAATATTTGTATATAAATGCATTTTTGCAATAAATGTAAAATATATTGTTTCTGTATGTAAACAACATCAGCTTTTTTTTTATTGTCATTCGCAATGCTTCATGGGATTGTAGTTCTTTCCCTTATTAAAGTCGTTAAAGTCCCCGTGAAACGGAAGTTGCAAACGGCTTTTCTCCAGTGTTGTGACGTATTTCCGAGAGAAACGGAATAATAAATGAGGGAAATAGTGGGCGTGGCTTATTTTCCAACTAGCACCTGATTGGATCTAGATAAGTAGGTGTGTTCAATTGCATGAGACATGGTTCATTTCAACTCACCGTCGTCAAACTTTGTGAGGTACCAATGGTGTACACTGACGGGACAGCGTTATCTGTTAATGACAGATATCTCACAAACCCCATTTTCGTGTTCTGTCCAATTTTTGAAGTATTCGCGCGTGAAGTGCTTCGAGCAAATCCGTGAACACTCTGTTATCCCTCCTTCCTCGAAATGTAATAAAATCGATCCATCTGGACCGTAACGAGGGAATTTTAGGGAAAGGGAAAATTGTTCCGCGAGTTCCACAACCAAAAATGCACCTCCTCGCCATCTCTCCTTTCACGCGCTGTCAATGCTCGCAAACACACAGGCAGCCTGTCTACTGTCAGTTGGAGGGGCGTGGTTACGGATTAAACAGACGCCCAATTCCTCAAGCCTTCGTCATCAGTGAAGGTCCTCCAATGCAGAAGGGAGGGGCATTTTCAGATTTTGATTAAAGATTATGAAGCCAAAATTTTTTGTGTGGATTGACTCGCATGGATGAATTGTTCAGCACAAAACGATCAATTTAGGCGAACAAAGTAAATATAGTTAATTTTGATTTCATGTGTACTTTAAGTTCGCAGTCTTGCATCTTTGACTTTTAGTCTGATTTTCAGTTGTTTAAATGTTGTGATTCTCCTCGTAGCTGGTTGGTATAGTTCTCAGCTTATAAGTGTTGAACAAACAATTTGTAATACTTATGGGGGGAAAAATGAAATAAATACTTGAGTGGGCGGCACAAATGCAATCTATGCTTTTAAGCATGTTTTTATGTTCCACTGAAGAAAGTAAGTAAAACATGATTTTTAGTTTTAGCTTAACTATTCCTTTACTCTTACACCAAAATACTATGTGTCAGGATTGTTACTAACTATATTGGTTTCTTCTTTCCTGTCAGTTCTTGTTCTTCCAAATACACACACACATCAGCTATTAAATGTATATACCCCTCATTGCTGCTCCGCCTCTTCGTGTTTCAACCGGCCAATCGGCTGAAAGCAGACAGGTAGCACTGACTCTCTCTCTCACACACACACATTACACTCTGTGCACATCTGAACCCTCTCATTAACCCTGCAGATAAGAATAAACTCACACAAGTTTTTAAGATTTCTCACACACCGAGCAGAACTCAGAGCCAGTAATCTTAATGCCATTATAGAAAACACTGACCATTTCCGTGCACGTGCTCGGTTAAACCTGTTAGTTCTTAGTGTGTGTGTGTGTGTGTGTGTGTGTGTAGCTAGCCGGCTAATGACGGGTCTGTGATTGTACTTCCTGTCTCCGGAGAGGCCGTCTGCAGACATAAGGCCTGTTATTAAACCCTTTAACACACAGCAGCACAGTCTGTGTCCTGCATTACAGTCAGTTTTACTGTAGTTTCTTACCATCTATTATTTATCTAGTGATTATTGGAGGAAACTAAAAGACACTTGTGGCATCAGTTACATTTTACCGCTTCACAGTGCGCTTCGGTTTAATTGCTCTAATTACTGTAACATCATGTATTGGTGATTTGTTCTGGAGGCTTGTGAAGATCATTCCTCCGCTGAGGAACAGTGAAAGTAAAGCTTCTGGAAACAAACGCTCCTCAAAAGATCCTGAGGATCAGATTTGAGACCCTAAAACATGATTGATGGAGAATCAAGTGAAGATGAGCTGCTTCAGTCCAGTAAGAGTTCATCTGGAGATATTACTGACCTTATTCTGACCTTTACTTGATTAAAACCAGTCAAGATTTGACACGTGAAGCTCCAGCTGAAGGATTATTTGAGGAATTGTTCATGCCTCGAGCACAAACTCTTTAGGATAACACACACACATCAGTTTAATTAGAGTTTGGGTTTGTTCAAATCACTAACCTTCAGTCTAATTTGCAGTAATAGCAATGTTTGACTTTGCAAGTTTGCGAGCACTGCTAATTATAACCGCTCAATCACTTTACCACAACTACATGCACACACACATGGTCATTGTCTGGAACGCAGCAGTATACTTTCCTGCAGCTCATACTTTGACCTTTGAACTCTCAGCAGTTGGGCAGGAAATAGACTTTCGGTGAGTTATTGGTCATTGTTTGGGCAGAATTCCCTCCCGGTCGCACAAGAAAAGTGCATCTATCTATCTTGACAAAAGCGGGGAGAATCTGACACAGTGGAAGGAAGTACTAGTGTTTTTGTAGTGTATGAACTGTTTTTCTTCTCTAAACTGCACTAAAGACTGATCTGAATAATACTAATCCGTCACAATAATCATTGTGCATTACACTAGTGATTTGATTGATTGATTAGTGTTTTGCACATGAAGAATTAAATAATTTGTTGTCTGCGAAAATGCAGTGCATGTGTTTTGGTGCAGATCTTCCCTTAAACTGGAAGAATTTAAAAGGATATGTTTCATAGTTTGTGGATCTCTGCTGACTTTATATGAATCGTAGTCTATTAAAATGTTTTAGGAATTTGGTCAGAAGTTATTGAAAGTGAAACTCTCTCACACACAGGGGTCAGAAGCTGTGCTGAATTGCATTATGACAGGACTCCATGGCTCCAAATATGTGATAGGATTGCCATCTGCTGTCTCGTGGGATTTCTACAACACAACTAACGCTTTCTCTGTGTCTCTGTGTCTCTCAGGCTCGTCTGGCCCTTCAGAGAGGCGCTCAGGCGGTCATCTTTGACATCACAGATGATCCCGGTGCTGCTCAGGAGGTCAGTATTACAATAATTGACTTTGCTAGCCATAACATAATAAATTTCTTTTGTAAAATCATAATAAATTAACATGGGCTATCCTTTTTACAATTTTTATTAATTGTAATTTATCGTATTATTATTATATTTCAAGTTTTTTAGGACAGTTGCCAATAAACATACCTTATCATACCTTATTTAACCATTTCTATAATTTTAGATTATAACAAATTAACATGGAATCTCCTTCATTCTGTTCTTTATTTATTTACTTATTTATTGCATTTATTTGTTATTTTATTGTTTGTTTGTTTTTTATTTTAGGAGAGCAGTTGAAGATAAAAGCAACTTATCACAACTCTAAATCTAAAAATAAGAAAAATCAGCACAGTATTTTCATTCAGTCAAGTTTTTATTTTTATTGCTATTTTAATTATTGTTTTTATTTTTGTTTTTTTTTATTTATTTATATTGGAAGACAGTTACCGATAAAATAAACTTATCAGTTTTAATAATCATTTCAAATCTTTATTTTTTTTATTCTATTTTTATTTATTATTATTCAGTATATTATTTTATTAAGTTTTTTATTTTGCATTATCTTTTATTTTTGTATATCTTATTTTTGTAAGACAGTTGCAGATAAATGCAATTTATCAAAATCTTAATAATTAGTGTAGTAAATAAGGTAGCTTGGCAAAAACGTTTTTGTTTCTAAATCATGTAGTTCAAAATATATTCTATTCTATATCAGTAGTTAGACACTTTGTTGTTGTCTGTTTTTTCACACACAGCTGCGTGATTCAGGTTCGTTTCCTCGTCCAGTGGTGCTGGTGAAGTCATCAGATGCACAAGAACTGATGGGACTCGTCAATAAGAACGAAGAAGCCAGGGTGTCCATAGATATCATGATGGAGACTCAAAAATGGGTGTGTAAACGTATCGAACACTTAAAAAAATGTCTTTTAATTTCTAGGTTTAACTGTTTCAGTCTTCATGCTGAAAATATATGATTTTACTGGAACAACATTCCCATCACCCAATCAGAATTAAGGGAAAGTTTAGGTCTTTTGTAAGAGATAGGGTTGGGACTTAAACAAACCTATAATTTTCTATGTTTTTAGGGCTAATCAATTAGAAATATGTTTAGCACTGTAAGTTTAACAGGATCATCACATTTATAGCTGCACTATGCACCTGAACATATTAACTGGTACGGCTGGTCAACCAGTATGGTCCTTCTGGACTCTTGTTGGTTAAGCTAGTTAAAAAATGCCTGGGATGCTAGCATCCAAAATCCAACATACATTGGTACACTTTCAGAAAAAATCGCTACAATGGCTGTCACTTGGTGATACCCTGTTTATTTTGGAATAGCCAAAATAATATACCAATATACCTATCCATTAGTTGGTGATTTAATGACAAACTAATGGCAGGACATTCAAGTTTCAATCTTTGTTGTTGTGTACACAGCCTTACTATGACGTTGGCATCCTGTTGACTGTGGCTCTGGTTGTGTTGGCCATCGTCATGATCTTTGTTTTACGCTTCCGCTGCAAGTCCAACAGAACCTGGGTAAGAAAACACCAAGGGTGGCCAACTTCGGTCCTGAAGAGCTAGTCCTGTAGAGTTTCGCTCCAACTCTGATAAATAAATAAAAAAACAGCCTATAGCTTTCTAGTAACCCTTAGACCTTGATTAACTTGTTGAGGTGTATTTGATTAAGGTTATAGGAAACTCTCCAGGACCGAAGTTGGCAACTGCTGCATTATACCAATGCTGTCTATGTTTACCATTAGTATTGATTGTAACATGACCATTGATTACATCATTGTATTCCTCTCCTCTTCTTTATGATCATACAACATAATTGTTTTGATGTTTAAAATCACTGTAGAAATCTCAAAATATTTTTTTCTCAACTCCCAGGACTCTGTGCACCAGCAGACCATGCGTGCCATCAGCAGGTTGGAAACGCGCACATACAGTTCTCAGGGTTGCTCTGGCTCCCAGCGTTCTCGTGAGGCTCCAGGGTCAAACAGCAGCTCCAATTCCAGCCCGGTCTGTGCCATCTGTCTTGAGGAATTCATGGATGGCCAGGTAGGAGATAAAAAGAAAAAGCATTATTTGATTTTGGAAAAAAGCTAGAAAAACCATCAAACACAGGAAGGAAAAGAACCACTTTGGTTTTGAGGCACACCAATGGCACATTTAATATTACATTTTCTGTCTCTCTGGCAGGAATTGAGAATCATCTCCTGTGCTCATGAATTCCATAAGGAGTGTGTTGACCCCTGGCTCCTACAACATCGTACCTGCCCACTGTGCATGCACAACATCATGGGTAAACAGCCTCAGGGTACATATATATTTCTCCTATAATATTATTATAGCGCTTACGAGGCAGCACTGTTTTGAAATTCCTCTTCTTTCTTTATCTTATGCCTCCCAAATATGAAAACATCCAGTTTAATCAGATGCCCAAACCTGTGTTACTTCCTTGTGTGGAGCGCAAAAGATACTTTGAAGAATGTTTATTTGTCGTTGGAGTCTTGTGTTGTTTGGTGCCCAATGTTCTTTAGAATGTCTTTTGATGTTCAAAAAAAGAAGGTCACATATAGGTTTGTTATGACCCGAAGCAGGATTTCATTTGCTCAGAACCAAAGCCTGAACATACCCTGAACAATGCAATTCTAGCTCTTGATATTCAATAGGAATTTTTCGTAGCAATGTTTTTAAATTAAATTCACCATCTACCCTCCAACAGGTTCAGATCAGGCATCCCGTCTGCCCCAAAGGAGTCGAATGCCACCCCCTCCACCAGATCACAGTCAAGCCTTCCTCCTTCCACATAACTATCCAAACCAACACCCTTATCATCGGCAACCTGTTCCCTTTTCCCTGCGCCATCATTACCCCCGTAACCCATCTGGACCTTTACCCCATTTGGGCCACTTTGGCAACTCACCCCCACTCCGTCCACAGACTCTCCGTTGCATTCCCAGCGGACCGTTGGGTGCTAGGTGTGCATATCACTCGGCTCCGGATGCCCATCACGGACGTCCGCATAGGACAGGTGGGCACGGGTGTCGGACTGGGGGGCATCACTATGCAGCCCCCAGAAGGTCGTGTCACCGGTGCCCCGGAGGACCTTTGCGAAACGCCTCAGGTTCTCGGATGCATCACGTGGCATCATCCGCAAATCATGGAACTCATCATCACCTGCCACGTGGGGGAGGCTCGCACAGTCGCCAAGACGATGGAAGCTGCTCAGGAGGGAGCTACCATACTGAGCGGAGCGGTTATCTTGCAGACGGACCGGCTAGCGATTCCAGCTCGGGATCGTGCCATGGCTCGTCCAGTGACTCTGTTTTGAACTGTACAGACATCAGCCTGCAGGGTGTTTATGGCAGCTGGTCTACTTTTCGTAGTTCAATCAGCAGTGATTACGACCCATTTGTCTACTGCGGACCGGGCAAAGCTCCACGCAGAGGGAGCATGGAGGCCACACAAAGGCCTCGTTCCCTGGACTCTGTAGTGAACCAAACCGGGATTGGAAGCATCGGTGATGCCGGTGCCATCTGCCTGGAAGAACAGCAGCCGCAGCAACAGATGGCTGTGTCCAGTCATGTTCACTATCATAGGCATAGACACCACTATTATGAGGACGGGGAGCTCAGTCAAGGGCCCGGCCGAGGTCATGAGGGGGATCAAGAGGCCATGTCCTCAGCTGCGGCAGCAAGTGGGTCTTGTCCCGTAACTAAAGACAAAGACTCCACCGGGTGTCAGGGACAAAACCAGTCTTGCCATTGCCCCAAAACAGACCTCAGTTCAAGGAGGGTTAAGGATAGAGACCCGGACCCTCTTTCCACCTCAGGTGCTTTTGTGATCCTTCCCTCCCCTCCTTTAACCTCTCCGTCCCCACGCTGTTGCCACAAAGGCCCAAGATGGACGTCCAGTCGGAAAGCAGCCAGCTGTCCATTGGAAGCTCCTTCGCCGGTTGTTCACTTCCATCAAAACTTGGACCTTCAGGATGATTGTAGCATTCATATCCACTACGGACAGGGAGCGGGAAGCTACTGCTGCACACCTCCGCCAGACATGGCCCCCACACTGCTGCCGGTACCTCTAATCTTGGACTCTTCGGGTATGACCGACTGGCCGTGCTGTAGTGGGGCACATGTGGTTTGGCAGAAGCAAGTGCAGCAGTCCCAATCTGAGCCTCAGCTTCTGGGACCCACTTCTGGAATGGACAGACCCCTGTGTAGGGCCTATCATGGCCCAGGGGACGAACATCCCATGGACTGTCCGTACTGCCAAAGTCTACACAATAGTCAGGGTGAGTATGTCTGACAGAAGTGCACTCCTGGACCAACATTGGCCACCCCTGATGTATAGCCTAACTTTTAGATTACTTTTAGATATGTAAGATTATCCTGATAAGCAATATATGTAAGAATCATAAACTTTTGTTAGTCAAAGGGCTTATTTTCTGCAGCAATCCAAAAGCCAATTGAAAAACCAGTTGTCTTTTTGTTAAAGGACATATGTTGATGGGGTTGGTGTATAAAAATATATAATCTATGCAGTACTCTAATGTATTGAATCTGCACAGCTGGTTTTCAGTTTGAATTAACTATTCCTTCAATTAAATGAGTTTTAAATGTTTTTTTTTTCTCCACAGGGTCAGAGGAAGAGTCTCGTGTTTGAGAAAACTCTTCATCCGAAACTCCTCACGCTGCTACACAAGAGCCGAAATGGACAAAACAGTTCGGCGATCTCTCGCTGTCTCTTTCACTCACATTTTGAGTCTTCCGGATAATTCCAAACATTTTCTGCGAAATCATACTGGATTACCAATAATCTCCAGACCTCAGAATTTCGTTCTTACAAAGAATTGAGCAGTCATTGATGATTAGATGTTTTTTCCAAAGTACTCTTCAGTAGTAACTCACTGTTGCTAGCACTAGGGCTGTCACTTTTGTGAAAAAATAATTTTCGATTTTTAAGACATAAGTATTCATTGAATCGATTGTAAAATCGATTTTCCATGTCTAAAAAAAAAGACGTTTCCTTTTTCAACGTCAAATAACAGACGAACGTAAAGAGAGCACTGGAAACGCACAAGCTATTTTTCTTATTTATTGGCATGAAGTGTCGTGAAAAATAACAAACCGCAACAGGAGCACAACATTCTCAAAAAAGTATATATGCAGAGGGGACGGCTGCCATAACATAAGAAAAACATCACTGCAGGCTTCAACCCGGCTGCATTTATGATTTAGGCAATTCAAAAATCTCCAAGATTATTTTAAATAATGATTCAATCCATTTCAAACAACTGTGCAAAAAATGAAACTTTAAATGGACTTATTTTTTTATTGAACGTAACCGACAGTTAGTCTAGGCGGCACTAAGCAGGCATAATGAAATGTGCAAAAAGGCTCAGGCCATTACAAATTTATTGGACAGGAAAACAAGTCGATCAACATTTTCGGGGTCCAGAGCAGAGCGTTTTTTATTCACTATATGTCCAGCTATTGAGAAGACGCGCTCCGACCGCACTGATGTCCCAGGGACACTCAGTAAACGCGTCTTAACATTGACTTAACATTGAAATAATTCGCAACCAGACGCTCTATTCGCGTTTGGTGTGAACGCAGAATAAGAAGTCACTTTCAACGTCACTGGGTCTTATAGGCGTGTAAAATTTCTGGTATTTTCTGTCTAGCTTTCGCAACGCATACTGCACTTTCGGAATTCTTTATTTTCTTTTTCTGCTTGTTTGTGAGTTTTGTTACATGTATATTTTTTATTGTTTAATTCTTTTAAAGTTAATAGAGTACATATTTGGTTAAAATAGATTCCCTATTTTCATTTTCGAAACTTTTTTTGATTGGTCCGATCGATTGTGCAATCAATTTTCGAACTAAAAGTGACAGCCCTAGCTAGCACCTTTGTAATGTCCAGAATAAGTCATTCTTGGTACTTTAGCCAATATGGTCCAAAAGTGACTTTTTTAAATAGACAAACAAGTGGTATTAATTTAGGCAGTTATCAGAGGATATGGAAGATGCGCATGAAATTGAGTATGCGCTCAATCTGGGTTTCCTCCTTTCATTTGGTTTAAATCAGGATTCAGTTTCTAAATGATCTTCATAAAAGTCCTTAAAGATTTAAACGTTCTTTCATATTCCATTGAGGTTCAGACTTGGCGTATGTACTCTATGCATGTACGTAGACACATCTATCTACACAAGCCTGGTTGTTGTGTTCTGAAATGTCACAACCAATCCATAACACAACATTAGCGTAATCTGTCTCGTTCTACAATCATTTTTCTCTTCCAGGTTAACTACTATCCTGGCAGTATCATTATACCTTGAAGACTGAGATACTGAGCATGTACAACGAGCATAAAGTAGCTTTCATTAGTTGACCGTGCCTACTGGCTAATTTTTAGCTATCTAGTCATTGCGGTGCTACCCACCTCTTCCTTTTATTTCTGACTCTTTAACTTTGTGTTGGTCTTCGTTCAAGCTTCTGGCCTGGTTTTCCAGCACTACCTCAGATAACCAATCAGAAAAGTCCTATTAGCGAGACGGTACTTCAAAGGTACTTGTGCGCTGGCCTCTCGTTACCCCTGCCAGATATTAACTCAGAGGAGCGATAGGGAGCTTTACTTTATATCATCTGTCCTTGGAAAGGAGCATTTCATTGAGGTTTCAGGTCTCGGTTTTGTTAATTCAAAAATGGCAGCTGTTATTTACAAATGTTTGTGTCTACATTTATTAATTTTACTTGTCAAAACTGAATGAATTGACTGAATATATTTGGGGAAGTTTGTGAAGATTTTGTTTTGTTTGGTTTCAATATTTTGGCCTGTTAAACCTTTTGTGTTCGGGCTGAGAAGGACTACATTTCCCAGAAATGCTTTGCTTTGCTTTCACCTCTTTGACTCTCATATTCCCTTAAAGGGATGCAACATTTCATAGAAACCAACCAGCATACAAGCTCACCAAAAGTGCCTCTGTATCCCATGAAATGAACACTTCATGAAGTTTATACATACATTTATGTAGCTAACTTGAGCTGACTCGATACGTATTGCGTGCAGGCATGGTTATCTTTACTGTTACCCAGAAATCTCTCTTGTCATATATTGTAAAAGCCAACCGTTAAAGGAATGTTCTGGGTTCAAAACAAGCTTAAACATGTGATAAGCTTCCTTAAGTTGGGAAAAAATATCAGATGCAGTTTTGAACCTGAAACATGCCTTTAAGTAAAGAAAATGAAACACTGGAAATCTTGCCATGACAAACACCTGGATGTTTGTTTGCTTTTGTTGTTTTTTTGTCAGTAAATGGTCAAATTGGTCAAAGGTCTTGGTCCTTTGAACCACAAACACCTCCCATGAGTCTTTTTGGCATGTTGATTTGCATCAAAACGAGGCTGAATCCAAAATGAAAAAATGCATAAGACAATTTACTAAATCCCAGTAGGGTTCCCACAACATTATGATCAATGACTCTTCCAATTGTTTTTTGGATTATTGGAAAAATTTGGAAAATCTGTTAAACATTTTTGAGCACTGCATAGCAAAAAAATATATATATATTGACTATAGAAATGTCCATAGCTTTTCCAGAATTACCTTATATTTCCAATACTTTCTGTGGGAACCCTGTTAAATTCAGATACTTGGATGCATCTAGACAGTCTTTTGTTCATTTTTTCATAAACCAAAGATAAGTATTATCCAACATTTTCATTGTTGCAGTGAATTTTCTAAGTCATTTTAGTAATCAAGTCCTCATGATTTTCTTTTAACTCAAGATAGTATGTAAACGCAGCTATTTCCACCAGATTATGGAAGATTTGCACTTCCATGTTGGCATCCGTCTCCTTCAGAACACGTAAAACTCTCGGCTTTATCTAGAAAGGATGCAAACAGCACTTTTCCTTGGGAAAAAAACAAAATCTGCATGTGATTCAAGAAAGGAACGCAAAGCAAAACAATTGAAGCACTATGTAGCTACTAGTTCTACGTCAATCAAAGAAATGTCAGTGAGGATGATTTTATTTTCTCTACAGTTGTAGATCGTCAGTTATGTCTGTATTGTTATACGCTCTCTTTTCCACAGAGAATCAATTAAAACTGCCTTTTTTATTAGAGCTAAATCCCTTCAGAAATCAAAGGATATGCCAGTATATGTATAATATTTTGTGTAAAAAAAAATTAAAAAGAAAGAAAGACAAAGCAGTTATAAGATAAAATGTTGTATTTTATATATAATAGAACATTTCAATATGGTAATGTAACTAATATATTTATTTACTAATATATTTATCCATTTTTGTCCAGGTCTGAGAAAATGTACGAAAATAAAATAAAAAATGTTATTTTCTCATTTTTTTTGGAATGATATTCTTTGAAATGTACAGCTGCCATCATACATGTATAAACCTGGCATCATTCCGATTATATACAAATAAATTATTTTGAAATAAAAATACAGAGATTATGGTGTTCATTTTATTTTATTTTATTGTATATATAATTGTGTGTGTGTGTGTGTTTGTGTGTGTACATGCACCCAAAGCTATTTTTTTTTTCAACAAATTTAGCTATTTTAAAAATTATAAAAAAGGCATGCATGAAAAAAAAAAAAGCTGACCTTATACATTATTCCCCCAGAACTGCTTCTGTTTACAAAAGTGAGCGCAAGCTAGATTTAAGTAATTATTACGTTTTGAATATGGATATTTTTCTTCCAAAACACTTATATTCACCCCCCGGAGCCGTGTGAGACACTTTTTTATTTTTTACGGAAGGACGCTTTTTATTTCACGTCTTTTGGACTGATGCGCTCCAACACCCGCCGACTGCAATGATTGAGCTTAATTGAAGACAATTTTTAGTAATAACTCCAACTGGATTCGTCTGAAAAAAGAAAGTTATTTACAACTTCTGTAGGATGCCTTGGTGGTGAGTAAAACACAGCCTAATTTTCATTTTTGGGTGAACTATGTCTTTAACGCACACCGAATCCAAACCATCTCAAATACTGCTCCTCTGCGCTATTCGAGGCTTAGTGTATCCCATCATGCATCATGTTCTGGAAATAAATCACGCCAAGATCGCGAGAGGTCACGGAAATCTTTCCAATGTATTTTAAATATTAGATATTACATATAATTTAGTAGTAAAACAAAGTGATACATGTTTTATTGGTGCCTATATTTATGTTGTACATCATTTGCAACTGCTTTTTATCACTTAATTAAAACCGCCAGCAATGAAAGTGTGTCATCTGTTATTCGCTTGTTAAGTCTGACGTCACATAGCAGCGCTTCCGTGTCCAAACGCTCTATCAGTTAACACGAGAAAACAACAAAAGGTGCTTATATAAACTCACAATGTGATAGAATACTAGCGAAAAAGTTATAATCTTAACATTTAACTCCATACCGAAGTCCCAGATAGCCAGACAATGAAAATATAAATATAAAAAAAATATATAAAAATTATTTGTGTTTGGGACGCTGTGAGCACGGAGACTGTAGTGTATACCGTAAGTTTGAAAGCGTTCAGCTTAAATGATTAATATGAATAAACAGTGCTCATAAACGGCTGCTGAGGTAGTATTCTCAAGTGAAGCGAGTTGAGGCTTGGACCCGGAAGCAGCGCTTCTTACGTCATCATTTAACAACCGAATAGGGACAGCCCTGGTGTAAATGAAACCAATGAAAAATGAAACCACAGACAAGAAACCCATTTGACTCTGAAAGTGAATGTAGCAGATGAACAAAAAAAAGAGAATGACACAAACACATTATACAGTTCTTATGTCTTTATTGTTGCAGTGGACGTTCGGTGTTAACTGATGGTGTCATATTATTATTTCACTCCAGCACGAGGCTTGAGTAAATCACCTTTCTGCAGCTGTGTGTGTTAGTAAAAGGCCTTTGGGACGCCCTGGTTCTCCGGTGTGAGGACTGTGAGGTTTCCTCTGGCGTCCTGGTCCTTCTCAATGGCTTCGAACAGAGATTTGAAGTTTCCAGCTCCAAACCCCTAGTGGATAAGACATGGCACAGTCACGGGAGAATTAGACCCGAGAAATTGCAGGTCAATTTCACAAATAATTACAAAGCCACAGCAACTAACGTTGAAGTAAATGTGCAATTCTGAAGTAGAAAACTTAAAATATGTTATTGCAAAACACACTCCAATAATCAACAATTTTTTACACATTTACCTCACAACTTTGCATATCACACCAGAAGAATTAAACGCCACAGATAAGTAATAATGACATCATGAGTACAACCTGTATATATCTGCTAACATCTCTCTGAGTTTGAGTTTCGTGATCCTTTAACAACCAACCAGTCTTTGGATTTGATCTGTTAGTGTCGTTGGGTTCATTTTCTTGCTCTGTTTGACGTTTTAAGCACCACAGAAGAAAGTAAAGCCCCCTTTAGTGTGATTCAGATAGAAATGTCTCATCTTTAGGCACTTCCTTCACTTCACAAGCTTCAAAAAGCCTCTAATAAAACTATATCCCTGTCCAAACATGTTTTCTGTAACTGTATCTGGATTTACTGTACCTTCATACAGACTATACCACTGATCTTATAAAATCCTTCTTATGGCTTGATGCCAATCATTTTCTTGTAATCTTTACCCATCATGCATTACACCGTCCTGCATCAGATTCACTGAATGAAATCCAATACTCATTTCTTACAAAAATAGTATCTGTTTTGCTTGAGTTCCTCACACTTTCTCACAACATGTGTCGCATTTTGTAGCATTTATGCTTTCTAAAACCATTTGTTTCGGTGAAGAAGTCTTGTATTCTCCCTCAATCTGCAGAAAAACACCACACAAACACGATTCCTGTCTGGATATGAGCCACATTACAACTCTTTGATCAATTCTCAGCCCACTTTCACATGCATGACCTTATTTTATGCTTTTTTTTTTTTTAAATCAAGATGTAGGGCTGTGTAATGGTTTCATAACGTTCCCCGCTGGAGGAATAATCTTCCCAACCCTTAAAACATTCAAGAAACGTCTAAAAACTCATCTATTTTGAGATCTTTTTAGAGACCTTGACTGAATCCTGTTAATAAATAACTACATGCATTGACTATTTTTTATTTCTCTCTCTGTTCTGGTCCGTCTTTGAAACTTTGCCTTTTCGCACTTCTCATGCTATTGCCTCCTGATGAGGAAATCCTCCTTATTTGTAAATACCTTTAGATAAAAGCATTTGCCAAATATTTCTATATGGTATTAGTATGTGCTGACAGTATCTGTTACTTCTTTGTGTTTGATTTAAAATAATAAATGTAAACACATGTTAATCTCAGGACATTAAATATGGAAGCTTGTTTCTGTCATCGAATGAAAATAAAAATCTGATTATTTTTATTTTATTTTATTTTTTTTTTTTTTGCAATTACAACTTTACATATCGCAATTACATTTTTTTAGAACTGAGATATGAGCTTGTAATTGTGTGCCATTAAGTTAGAATTAATAATCTATTATAATTGCAAGATACGAAAAAAATAATTGCGAGATAAAAGTCACAATTAACCATATTTTATTTGTTATTCAGTGGCAGAACTTTAAAGTATGGAAGCTTGTTTGAAATGAAAATAAAAATCTGAATTATTTTTTTTTTTTTGCAATTACAACTTTACACATCGCAATTTAAAAAAAAAATCAGAACTGAGATATGAGCTTGTAATTGTGTGCTATTAAGTAACAATTGCAAGAATTCTGAATAAAAACAAAATAATGTTACTTTTTAATCTCAAAATTCTAAATTTTGTTTTCTCGAGTTATAAAGTCAAATTCTGAGGGAAAAAAAGGCTATTTTATTACACTTTCTAGCAATTATGAGAAAAAAAAGTCACAATCAACCATGTTTTATTTGTTATTCAGTGGCGGAGCTTTCAATATTGTGAGTTTTTCTCACGCAATTCTGAGAGTCGTTACTTTTTTTGTTTGTTTGTTTGTTTTTTATTAATTGGCAAAAATGGGCTTCCCTATTGAAGCCTTGAAGAAAGAGGTCAAACACAGACTCACAAAGTGGTTGTTCCTCTGGATGACCTCCAGGAAGAGCGTGGGTCTGTCCTGCACAGGTTTAGTGAAGATCTGTAGCAGGTAACCATTATCGTCATAGTCGACTAAGATTCTCAACTCCTGCATTGGATAAAACAGCAACAGATTTCAAAATGCATTTGGAAAACCGTTCAACATGTTTACTAGAATCCACAGTCATACGAGTTTCTCCAAACCTGCAGCGTCTCGAGGTCCTCCTTCACCCTGATCTTGGCCGTCTTCAGTCTCTGTCGCAGGCTGTCGTAGTAGCTGTCAGGAGCGGACAGGAACTCCATCCCTCGAGCTCGGAGGTTCACGATCTGATCCATCAGGAAAGAGTTTCGTCTTTATCTCGGTGTATGAGGAGTGAATGATATTGAGAGGAGATGTGAGCGTACCGCTTGGATGATGTTGGAGGTGTTTAGTGCGATGTGCTGCACTCCAGGTCCTCCGTTGTAGTCGATATACTCCTTTATGAAACATCAAGAGAGCATTATAGAGCTACGATGGATGGTTATTACAGGTTTCTGATGTTTTAGGCAAAGGGGAAGTGTGTACCTCACCTGTTTAACAAATACTGGGTTGTTTCATCCCAACTTTGGGTCAAATGTGGACTAACCCAACTTTTGGGTTAAAAATGTACCATTTAGTGTATGTTTGAAAAAGCCAACTTAAGTTTATAAGTTGATGAAACGCTAATAGTTCATTTAATTGGAATGTAAAAAAATGCTAATAATTAATTTAAATTATTTAAATGTTTGCTGGTTAAACTTTGACATAATTTATGACATTTCTATGAACGGATGTTTTCAGCATTTAATAATAAATAAAAAAAAACATTTTTATTTAAAAGAACATGAAGAATATCAGTAGCGTGATATCATTTGTTTTATAATTATAAAATATTGTTTTTGTTTTATAGTGCAACTGTAATTTACAACAATAGCATAATATATTTATGTTCTTAATTTTTTACCAACTTATAATCTGGGTTATTGTGATTAACTTAAAACTAAAAGCAAATAAACAAAACGAAAAATATATATATATAAAAAAATAAATAGGTGTTAACTGAAATAAAATTATTATTATTATTATTATTATTAATTTCCAAGCAACATTTAGTATTTTAATTTAGTTTAACTTGATGCTAAAACAACTAAACACATAATTAAATCTGATATGAAAAAAAAATACAAATGTAAACTATACAGAAAAATTAAAAAA